>NW_027507065.1:0-159455 GCF_052324685.1 Brachyhypopomus gauderio | reverse complement strand
TTACATTTTTATTTTTATTCATCTTCCCCCCTGCACAGTGTCAATGAAAAACAAGGTGACAGTGAGAGGTCGCGTGAGGGCAGTTTGTCATAGGTCTATGAGGAAAAGTGAAAAGCCACATGACTTGAGAGTAGGATCAATGGTTACACACACAACACACACAAGTGTTTTGTGTATATATGTATGTATGTATGTATGTACAAACATGCACTAATCAGTCATAACAATTACTGTTTTTTCGCAAGATATTTAAATATGGCAGTCTGAACTAAAGAAGCAAAAGCAGCCTTAATCCTGTGGTCTTTGCGAATAAGACTTCCAGGGACTTCACATACAGTTGTTCCTGTTCTGGCAAAACAAAATATCCTGTTCTCACTCAACAAAATATTGGGCGCAGTGGGGGGCGCAAAATTATTCTCATCTATTAATGGGGGGCACGGCAGAAAACGTTTGGGAACCACTCCTTTAATGTACAAGTGTATAGAAGTGTATAACCACTACATCAGATTACTGCCATAATATAAGCAAAGCTGATTAAATATTGAAGGTGTGGTCATCTCCAATCACACCCTTCACTAATCACATTGACTAAATCTATAGCATCAATAAAACATGGTATTTGGTGCCCAAGCTTTTGCATGTGCCTACATATTTTATCTCTCTACCTTCAGTGAATTAAAGTGGATGTGTACAGTCAACTAATTTGGGAAACTTTACCTGACTTATTTATTTTTGCTCAATTACTGCTGTTCAATAAAATGTTAACAGATATTTTAATATATTTTTTCTCCTTAGATGGTGTTAAAAACACTCGAGCCCTGTCATTTTGGTGAGCACCCATTGCTCCTGTGTGGCAGGATGTGCCCTGTGCAATCATTTGGTTGCCCTTCTTTATCAGACTGCACACTATTCTCAGCTAGATATTCCTGCTGTACCCCCAGTCCAAAGCTGCACAGACACCGAGCAGCGAGTTACCTAGCATGTCAGTTTGTATGTCACATGTATGTTCATCCATATGTAGCCACCATTAAAACAGTGCTAAATGTGTCCCTACTTTTAGGGTGTGAAGCCGGGACCCGTTGGAGAAATGGAGGTTCGAAAACCAAGGAATTCAACTGCTGACTGTGTGAGGTTATATATATATATATAAGTTATCTTTTAAACCTTATATTCAACATCTAATTAAAAAGCTTAGACTTTTGTTAGGTTTTTATTATAGAAATAAATCTTGTTTTTCTTTTATTGTAAAAAAGAAGTTAGTTGAAGCAACGTTCATGCCTGTATTAGATTATGGAGATATTTTGTATATGAATGCTCCTGTGCACTGTTTGAGCATACTGGACAGTGTGTATCATAGTGCTTTGCGATTTATAACAAACTGTCGACCTCTTACTCATCATTGTTTGTTATACACAAAAGTGAATTGGACTTTGTTGCAGGCACGACGTTTTGCACATTGGTATGTTTTTATTTACAAAGCACTAATTGGGAATTTGCCTAATTATTTATGTTGTCTTCTGAATAGAAGGCAAAGTCTGCTCAGTCTTCGTTCGAGTGAGTTTTTGCAACTTGCTGTTCCTAGAGCTCGAACAGAGCTAGGAAAGACTGCTTTTTAGTTTTGCTGCTCCATACACATGGAACCGGTTACAGGCTGATATAAAAATCAAGGACCTTGTTTCTTTGAACAGATTTAAGACTCTGATAAAATCAGTCAGGTCCAGATCATCTGTGTGTGCGTGTTTTAATAAATTTTATGTGAGATTTTGAATGTATCTTGAATGTTGTAATTTGTGCTGCTGCTCGGTCTCTCTTGGCCAGGTCTCTCTTGTAAAAGGGATCTTGTATCTCAAGGGACTAACCTGGTTAAATAAAGGCAAATAAAAAAATAAAAAAATATTACCTTTGATCCATGTGATGTGTAATGAAGTTTAGATTATATTGTGGCAGTAATTTGATTTAATGGTTATACACGTTTTTGCTTTTAATATTTTTCAGAAGTTCACATTATAAAGCGTTTGGATGGAGAAATGCCCAATGTTGCCATGCTAAGAGTGTCAGAGGTCTATAAGAAGTTTTAGTCCTGTAATTGCCCCTCTGGTTACAACAATGGGCATGTGAACTGCAGTCCCATTAGTTGAATGTGCTTTTGGGCCTGTAGAGGCAGGGAGTGTGGTTTCATTCCATCATAAGCCAGCAGCAGTGAGAGAAATTGTGAACATCCCAGGTGCCCCCACTGAAGCACCCCTTGCTATCCAAAACTATAGGCTGGGACGATGAGAATGTGCGTATGTTTTGTGAGAAGAGGAAGAAGTGCATGTTAAGTCCCTGGAAGTGTGATTGAGCATGGGCCAGAGGATTGAAGCTGCAACACAGGAGCAGAGTTGATGTGAAGAATGGCATGGTCTGAGAAAGATGAGAGTAACATGTACAGCAGGCATGTGAAACATAGGGCCCGCGGGCCGGACCCGTCCCGTTGGATTATTTAATACGGCCCGGCATAAATTTCTGAGTATGTCAAAAAATGAAGCAAGTCTCTAGCTCATTTCTATCAAAAGTTGTGATTTTTAAAAAATGAATACAAATCAAATGCTCTCTCTGGTCGCTAGAGGGCAGTAAATGACAGCATGCAGCACTGACACGAGTTAAAGCTTCAGTCAAAGGATGCAATTCCGCTATGAAGCGATTCTGCTATGAAGGATAAATTTGGGTCCGTGGAAATGAATACGTTTTATCAATATCTCGTGCCAGGTTACCCCAAATTAACAGCCATGGCTGCATAAGTTCTATCCATGTTTGGGACTACTTATCTTTGTGAACAGGTGTTCTCTGTAATGAACAATAATAAAACAAAGCAGCGCTCAAGGTTAACAAATAAACACTTGAATGACATTGTTAAATGTGCTGCTACTCAGGATTTGACACCTAATATCGATGCACTTGTGAAGGCAAAAAGATGCCAAGTTACAGGAGCCAGCAGCAGCAAGTAGACTGCAGGAATGCAGTGAGAGAGAGAGAAAAAAAGTGTGATGACACGAAATTTGTTTGCACTCATGAATACAGATCATTAAAAATAAGATTCATCTGGTTTCATATTAAAGATAATTAATATTGTGCAGTATGTTCTCAGCTTCAGTAGGCCCAGCCTAGTAGTTTGATCTGATGTAGTCTAATTTTATTACCCATGCACTGCTATAACTTTTATTTGTATTTCTTTTTTTATTTATTTCAAAGCAGTATGACTATTAAGGCGAAAATATTTTTTTCATAGCTCCCACTTGAGTTTGTTAATGTGGTGAGTTGCTTCAGGTATAAAACTGCATTCACTCAACTGTTAAAATAAACCAGTTGTTAACACATTCACCGTCAAACATGAAAATCTTTTTTTTTTCATTGTTTTAATGTGTTGTGCTTAGAAAAGATCCCTTTTCATCCATGATTATAATATGTAGGGTAGGCTAAAAATGTAGGCTGAATGATAAAGCATAGTACTGAAAAATAAAGCTAAATATTTGGAGTTGATTTGTAGTTACTGATCCGGCTCACCTGAGAACAGAAGGTCTGGATCCGGCCCCACAGCCAAACTGAGTTTGACATGCCTGATCTACACGTTTCCATGAGGCAAACCATGTTCGAGGACATACTTCTGCAGAGAATTTGGCAGAGAGAATCTACAGGGGAACTGTCCAGACCAAGGACATGAGGGGAGGAATTCATATGGAGCCAGTTGCAGTTCAAGAGTACTGCATTCTGAAAAATGTGAATTATTCACCATGTGGGTTTGTCATTCACCCTGATGCTCCATGGCTGGGTTGTTCCCCTGATGGAGTAATCTTCGATCCCTCTGAGAATCCACCATTTGGACTCTTAGAAGTCAAATGCCCCAACATTCAGAGTTATGTGGACTGCCCCTATCTGAAAATGTCAAGCAGTGCTTTGAAACTTCGGAGGCAACACAAGTACTGCTGGCAAGTTCAGGGACAGATCCTCTTGACTGGTTTAGAATGGTGTGATTTTGTTGTGTGTGCTCAGGAGGACACACTAGTTGAGCGAGTTTACAAAAATCAAGAAGTGATGCACACCATTAGAGAAAAAGCGGATCATTTTTTCTTTTACCATTACATACAAAAGTGTTTGCAGTAAAACATAAATACAATGATTACCTGTATAGTGTCAGATTAATTATCTGTTGTTCATTAAGAAGTGATTTGTTTGTTTTTTCTGTCAATGGATTAATTCCACTGTTTTTATGTCTTCCTTTAAGTGCAGACATAAAAAAAATATGAGAAGGATTTTTGATTCTCCAAGCCAAGGTTTATTACAGCAGGTTATTAAGACCAGTAATAATAAAGCATCAAAACATATTTACATATTTTCGATATTTAAATGCATACATTCTAAAATTTGCTCCATGTCTTTACAAGTGGTCCATTCTGATAGTTCACAAGCAGACAAGATACAGTAAATAGCTGATTTATGCTGCCTGAAATAGACATGGGGATGACGGTGTCAAACAATTTGTGCTCCTTTACTTGTCGGATGCACCGTTCAACATGTACCCTGAGCCTGGCTACGGACTGTGTGTGTTTTACGTCATGTGCAGACATTCGTGTGCACCTTTTCAGGAAAACTGGCCTGTGGATCTTACATGGTACAAGATCGTCTACCAGGAAGCCCTTATCCACCATTATTGCCATGTCATGGGTAAGTAGAGGAATAATTCCTGACTGTCTGAACATCTCCCTGTCACTAATAGACCCAGCATAGAGTCCAGACACAAAGGTTATGGCACTATGGGGTGCCATTCCAATTAAGAAAGTAGGTTTGGAGTTGGTGACCCGTATCATCTGATGTGTTGCAGGTTCAATCAGTTCCCAGAAGGCCATCAGGTGGTTGTAGGTTGCAAACCTGCAAAGACAGTAGATGGATTATTAAGATACACTGATCAAAAACGAATCAGTCATATCCAGTATTTTTGTTCAGAAGCTCATCTTTTTAGATCATTTTAACTCTATTGTGCACACATTCCAGGCGGACATTTTAAAAATTCCTCAGATTCCCGACATAGTCCACTATAAAACTAGATATCTCAGGTTGTACATATAGGGAAATGATAATTCATGGCTCAAACTGAAGTAGACAGTTGGGGGAACATATTGATTCACTTCAATACCATATTCCTTGGTTTGTTTTATTTTAGAACCTCTATTACAGATGCTAATATGCCAGGAATGTCAGACAGGGTTCCCACACCTTGGTTAACATAAAATTCAAGGACCTTTCAATGACTTTCCAGGACCAACTTCCTCAAATTCAAGGACAGCACCTGCCAGCATTTACCTACTCTTACCCCTGAATATGTTATCAAAAAACGATGTTAATACAACGCAAATTCAAAAGACTGAATGTCATTTCAAGCCATGCATCCTGAAATTTTCTGTGCATGACTGGCAATTTAGCAATGCACATCTGAGATGACGACATTCACGTAAAATGGCTATAGTTGTTGAAGGATCAACAACTACCTACAGGAAACACTTGCTTTCGGTGCTGAACAAACAAACAAATTTCTCTACAGGAGAATGACCAAACTTTGCCAAGTAAAAGTCAGCATAGGCCCTGTAGAATCAATGTCATTTTAAATGAACTTGTGCTGGCAAAATAATGACACGTTGACAGTAGACAAATAATAATAATAATAACAATAATACACATATGCATATACACATACAGTACATACATAAAACAGAGGAGCAAAGCCATATAATGAGATTAGAACTATAGATTTCTAGAGAAATCTGGCGTGAGATGATTCTAGCATACCGGTAGTTTTTAAATCTACTTAATAAAGAATAATATTCATTCATAAAGAGAACAGCCTTTTAACCACTCCACTTATGGTAGTGAATTTATGGAATCAGAGAAATTCGAACTGAAGTATAATGGTATCAAAAGAAAGAAGTTTGAGATTAATCCAGTTTCTAGTGTCCATGCAAAAACTTTGTAAATATTGAGATGGAAAAACATATGCTCCTGGGATTCATCTTCTGACTTAAAAAAGGTCCATTAATCCACATCAAGTTTAACTCTTCTTTCAAGAAACATGGCTACAGGATATATCTTATTTATTATTTTGAAATGAGTCTCTTTTACTTTAGAAGACATGAGCCATTTGACAAGCCTTTGTGGTTTTATAATTTTTATTAGGATGTTTCTTGAAAGAATATCTATTATATCTTTTGTCTCATACCATCAGTGATAATCTTGTTATTACACTTGAACTCAACAGTCATTCACTTTTAACATGGGCATCGAAACAGTCAACTCTGAATATAAAATGTTAAAGGAATCACTTTGCAGACTTTCTTTAAATCTTTATAACAACTCATATCAGATCATATTTTTTCAACAAAGGATGAGAAATTTAAAACATCATGGCAATCTTTTTCATAGCAATCTTTTGTAAATATTGACTTCCTTACCAACTGTGCCCTATTATTCTGTGACCGCGGTCTTCATCCATGTGAAATTTCAAACCCTCTAAAATATTCAAGGACCGTCAAGGACGGCTGTCTTTTATGCCTGTTTTCAAAAACTTTCCAGGGCCTTGAACTTATTTTTTCAGATTCACAAACTTTCAAGGATTTCAAGGACCCGTGGGAACCCTGTAGGCCTATGATATGATATTTATGTCCAATATAGTCCGACAGGCTATGCCAAGCTACCGTAGCCAACTCCGGTAGCATCCGACACGATACAGAGTACTCCAGCACTCAAAAGCTCCAATACTGTCTATAATCTAATGTTTAGTATTAGAATATATATTTTGTACAATATCGCTTATGAAAAATTATCAATTTTTACTCACGTGTACACTGAGTCGCGTCGTAGCGGGTGTACGGTCTCACTTCCGGGTTGGCGAAAATGCCGAAAATTGCTCATATATTCCATAAAAAGTTATCGGTTTATGTTCAAAAGTATCCACAATCAGAATAAAAACGAACAAAATAATCCACGACTGCTTCAGTTTCGCCGAATAGTGCGTTCTGGGGAGCTTGGCTTAGGTTAGCAAAGGTTAGCGGTTAGCTTATGTTGCTATGCTAGCGGACCCACATTGGAAATGAAGCGCGACTTTCCGAGGGCTCAATAAAAAAATATAATTGAGCAATCATGGCAAATGAGGGCTGGTTAGCTTCAGAAGGAAGTAAACTATTGGTTAGAAGAGCTTCCAATCACTTGTAAGGCTCCGGCTTGTCTCTGTGGACTGATCAAGTTGGTGCACTTGCAGTCAACACGAGCGAGTGTGGCCAGGGTTGGCAGGTCGTGCATAAATATCCCGGCCAAAGTCAGTGTAAAATGCGCCCGTCAGAAGCCAAAAGTAGCCCAAAGTGTTAGAGTGTTAAAATTGAGACTATTTAAGTATTATATCGCCATCGATTGTTATTGTTGACTTGTAACTCCCGCGGTGGGCCAAGTGAAAAGTAGCCCAAAAACGAAAAACTTTGAAGGAGTTTCAAACAAGCCCAATTTGGAGTGAAAACCGCGAATCTGGCAACCAGGTTTAGATGGTATGTGCAGTATATAAAGAGCTGCAAATTCATATATGTCTCGAGGACGGTATGCCAAAAAGTATATTAACCTAAATATATTTTAGGAAACAGAATAGTCCTATATTACATATATTCTAGTTCTACATTAACTGTTCAAACATTATTCCATTTTTCCCTGTGCAAAAATAAGATTTCGCTACCACAATGCATTACTATTTTGCATAAACCAATCAGCTTCAAGTCGGCATATGACGCCCGCTGACGTTTCTAGGAAGTAAACAGGAAACTAACGAGCTAACTGTGAATGTCTTTGGACTGGCTTGATCAAATTTGACAATTAAGCCATCTTTTTTTAGTTATATTGTGCTGCATCTAATAAAGTATGGTTAGCAAACGCTTCCTTGTATCCATGTTAACGTTAGTGATTGTATCAATAAATTTACCTTGACAGACCACAAGCTATTACTTACTATTGAGATGTTTGTTTTAGCTAGCTAACTATGAAGCTGCTGTGTAAGTAGCATATCATTACATTTTTATTTTTATTCATCTTCCCCCCTGCACAGTGTCAATGAAAAACAAGGTGACAGGAGAGGTCCGCGTGAGGGCAGTTTGTCATAGGTCTATGAGGAAAAGTGAAAAGCCACATGACTTGAGAGTAGGATCAATGGTTACACACACACACACACAAGTGTTTGTGTATATATGTATGTATGTATGTATGTACAAACATGCACTAATCAGTCATAACAATTACTGTTTTTTCGCAAGATATTTAAATATGGCAGTCTGAACTAAAGAAGCAAAAGCAGCCTTAATCCTGTGGTCTTTGCTGAATAAGACTTCCAGGGACTTCACATACAGTTGTTCCTGTTCTGGCAAAACAAAATATCCTGTTCTCACTCAACAAAATATTGGGCGCAGTGGGGGGCGCAAAATTATTCTCATCTATTAATGGGGGGCACGGCAGAAAACGTTTGGGAACCACTCCTTTAATGTACAAGTGTATAGAAGTGTATAACCACTACATCAGATTACTGCCATAATATAAGCAAAGCTGATTAAATATTGAAGGTGTGGTCATCTCCAATCACACCCTTCACTAATCACATTGACTAAATCTATAGCATCAATAAAACATGGTATTTGGTGCCCAAGCTTTTGCATGTGCCTACATATTTTATCTCTCTACCTTCAGTGAATTAAAGTGGATGTGTACAGTCAACTAATTTGGGAAACTTTACCTGACTTATTTATTTTTGCTCAATTACTGCTGTTCAATAAAATGTTAACAGATATTTTAATATATTTTTTCTCCTTAGATGGTGTTAAAACACTCGAGCCCTGTCATTTTGGTGAGCACCCATTGCTCCTGTGTGGCAGGATGTGCCCTGTGCAATCATTTGGTTGCCCTTCTTTATCAGACTGCACACTATTCTCAGCTAGATATTCCTGCTGTACCCCCAGTCCAAAGCTGCACAGACACCGAGCAGCGAGTTACCTAGCATGTCAGTTTGTATGTCACATGTATGTTCATCCATATGTAGCCACCATTAAAACAGTGCTAAATGTGTCCCTACTTTTAGGGTGTGAAGCCGGGACCCGTTGGAGAAATGGAGGTTCGAAAACCAAGGAATTCAACTGCTGACTGTGTGAGGTTATATATATATATATAAGTTATCTTTTAAACCTTATATTCAACATCTAATTAAAAAGCTTAGACTTTTGTTAGGTTTTTATTATAGAAATAAATCTTGTTTTTCTTTTATTGTAAAAAAGAAGTTAGTTGAAGCAACGTTCATGCCTGTATTAGATTATGGAGATATTTTGTATATGAATGCTCCTGTGCACTGTTTGAGCATACTGGACAGTGTGTATCATAGTGCTTTGCGATTTATAACAAACTGTCGACCTCTTACTCATCATTGTTTGTTATACACAAAAGTGAATTGGACTTTGTTGCAGGCACGACGTTTTGCACATTGGTATGTTTTTATGTACAAAGCACTAATTGGGAATTTGCCTAATTATTTATGTTGTCTTCTGAATAGAAGGCAAAGTCTGCTCAGTCTTCGTTCGAGTGAGTTTTTGCAACTTGCTGTTCCTAGAGCTCGAACAGAGCTAGGAAAGACTGCTTTTAGTTTTGCTGCTCCATACACATGGAACCGGTTACAGGCTGATATAAAAATCAAGGACCTTGTTTCTTTGAACAGATTTAAGACTCTGATAAAATCAGTCAGGTCCAGATCATCTGTGTGTGCGTGTTTTAATAAATTTTATGTGAGATTTTGAATGTATCTTGAATGTTGTAATTTGTGCTGCTGCTCGGTCTCTCTTGGCCAGGTCTCTCTTGTAAAAGGGATCTTGTATCTCAAGGGACTAACCTGGTTAAATAAAGGCAAATAAAAAAATAAAAAAATATTACCTTTGATCCATGTGATGTGTAATGAAGTTTAGATTATATTGTGGCAGTAATTTGATTTAATGGTTATACACGTTTTTGCTTTTAATATTTTTCAGAAGTTCACATTATAAAGCGTTTGGATGGAGAAATGCCCAATGTTGCCATGCTAAGAGTGTCAGAGGTCTATAAGAAGTTTTAGTCCTGTAATTGCCCCTCTGGTTACAACAATGGGCATGTGAACTGCAGTCCCATTAGTTGAATGTGCTTTTGGGCCTGTAGAGGCAGGGAGTGTGGTTTCATTCCATCATAAGCCAGCAGCAGTGAGAGAAATTGTGAACATCCCAGGTGCCCCCACTGAAGCACCCCTTGCTATCCAAAACTATAGGCTGGGACGATGAGAATGTGCGTATGTTTTGTGAGAAGAGGAAGAAGTGCATGTTAAGTCCCTGGAAGTGTGATTGAGCATGGGCCAGAGGATTGAAGCTGCAACACAGGAGCAGAGTTGATGTGAAGAATGGCATGGTCTGAGAAAGATGAGAGTAACATGTACAGCAGGCATGTGAAACATAGGGCCCGCGGGCCGGACCCGTCCCGTTGGATTATTTAATACGGCCCGGCATAAATTTCTGAGTATGTCAAAAAATGAAGCAAGTCTCTAGCTCATTTCTATCAAAAGTTGTGATTTTTAAAAAATGAATACAAATCAAATGCTCTCTCTGGTCGCTAGAGGGCAGTAAATGACAGCATGCAGCACTGACACGAGTTAAAGCTTCAGTCAAAGGATGCAATTCCGCTATGAAGCGATTCTGCTATGAAGGATAAATTTGGGTCCGTGGAAATGAATACGTTTTATCAATATCTCGTGCCAGGTTACCCCAAATTAACAGCCATGGCTGCATAAGTTCTATCCATGTTTGGGACTACTTATCTTTGTGAACAGGTGTTCTCTGTAATGAACAATAATAAAACAAAGCAGCGCTCAAGGTTAACAAATAAACACTTGAATGACATTGTTAAATGTGCTGCTACTCAGGATTTGACACCTAATATCGATGCACTTGTGAAGGCAAAAAGATGCCAAGTTACAGGAGCCAGCAGCAGCAAGTAGACTGCAGGAATGCAGTGAGAGAGAGAGAAAAAAAGTGTGATGACACGAAATTTGTTTGCACTCATGAATACAGATCATTAAAAATAAGATTCATCTGGTTTCATATTAAAGATAATTAATATTGTGCAGTATGTTCTCAGCTTCAGTAGGCCCAGCCTAGTAGTTTGATCTGATGTAGTCTAATTTTATTACCCATGCACTGCTATAACTTTTATTTGTATTTCTTTTTTTATTTATTTCAAAGCAGTATGACTATTAAGGCGAAAATATTTTTTTCATAGCTCCCACTTGAGTTTGTTAATGTGGTGAGTTGCTTCAGGTATAAAACTGCATTCACTCAACTGTTAAAATAAACCAGTTGTTAACACATTCACCGTCAAACATGAAAATCTTTTTTTTTTCATTGTTTTAATGTGTTGTGCTTAGAAAAGATCCCTTTTCATCCATGATTATAATATGTAGGGTAGGCTAAAAATGTAGGCTGAATGATAAAGCATAGTACTGAAAAATAAAGCTAAATATTTGGAGTTGATTTGTAGTTACTGATCCGGCTCACCTGAGAACAGAAGGTCTGGATCCGGCCCCACAGCCAAACTGAGTTTGACATGCCTGATCTACACGTTTCCATGAGGCAAACCATGTTCGAGGACATACTTCTGCAGAGAATTTGGCAGAGAGAATCTACAGGGGAACTGTCCAGACCAAGGACATGAGGGGAGGAATTCATATGGAGCCAGTTGCAGTTCAAGAGTACTGCATTCTGAAAAATGTGAATTATTCACCATGTGGGTTTGTCATTCACCCTGATGCTCCATGGCTGGGTTGTTCCCCTGATGGAGTAATCTTCGATCCCTCTGAGAATCCACCATTTGGACTCTTAGAAGTCAAATGCCCCAACATTCAGAGTTATGTGGACTGCCCCTATCTGAAAATGTCAAGCGGTGCTTTGAAACTTCGGAGGCAACACAAGTACTGCTGGCAAGTTCAGGGACAGATCCTCTTGACTGGTTTAGAATGGTGTGATTTTGTTGTGTGTGCTCAGGAGGACACACTAGTTGAGCGAGTTTACAAAAATCAAGAAGTGATGCACACCATTAGAGAAAAAGCGGATCATTTTTTCTTTTACCATTACATACAAAAGTGTTTGCAGTAAAACATAAATACAATGATTACCTGTATAGTGTCAGATTAATTATCTGTTGTTCATTAAGAAGTGATTTGTTTGTTTTTTCTGTCAATGGATTAATTCCACTGTTTTTATGTCTTCCTTTAAGTGCAGACATAAAAAAAATATGAGAAGGATTTTTGATTCTCCAAGCCAAGGTTTATTACAGCAGGTTATTAAGACCAGTAATAATAAAGCATCAAAACATATTTACATATTTTCGATATTTAAATGCATACATTCTAAAATTTGCTCCATGTCTTTACAAGTGGTCCATTCTGATAGTTCACAAGCAGACAAGATACAGTAAATAGCTGATTTATGCTGCCTGAAATAGACATGGGGATGACGGTGTCAAACAATTTGTGCTCCTTTACTTGTCGGATGCACCGTTCAACATGTACCCTGAGCCTGGCTACGGACTGTGTGTGTTTTACGTCATGTGCAGACATTCGTGTGCACCTTTTCAGGAAAACTGGCCTGTGGATCTTACATGGTACAAGATCGTCTACCAGGAAGCCCTTATCCACCATTATTGCCATGTCATGGGTAAGTAGAGGAATAATTCCTGACTGTCTGAACATCTCCCTGTCACTAATAGACCCAGCATAGAGTCCAGACACAAAGGTTATGGCACTATGGGGTGCCATTCCAATTAAGAAAGTAGGTTTGGAGTTGGTGACCCGTATCATCTGATGTGTTGCAGGTTCAATCAGTTCCCAGAAGGCCATCAGGTGGTTGTAGGTTGCAAACCTGCAAAGACAGTAGATGGATTATTAAGATACACTGATCAAAAACGAATCAGTCATATCCAGTATTTTTGTTCAGAAGCTCATCTTTTTAGATCATTTTAACTCTATTGTGCACACATTCCAGGCGGACATTTTAAAAATTCCTCAGATTCCCGACATAGTCCACTATAAAACTAGATATCTCAGGTTGTACATATAGGGAAATGATAATTCATGGCTCAAACTGAAGTAGACAGTTGGGGGAACATATTGATTCACTTCAATACCATATTCCTTGGTTTGTTTTATTTTAGAACCTCTATTACAGATGCTAATATGCCAGGAATGTCAGACAGGGTTCCCACACCTTGGTTAACATAAAATTCAAGGACCTTTCAATGACTTTCCAGGACCAACTTCCTCAAATTCAAGGACAGCACCTGCCAGCATTTACCTACTCTTACCCCTGAATATGTTATCAAAAAACGATGTTAATACAACGCAAATTCAAAAGACTGAATGTCATTTCAAGCCATGCATCCTGAAATTTTCTGTGCATGACTGGCAATTTAGCAATGCACATCTGAGATGACGACATTCACGTAAAATGGCTATAGTTGTTGAAGGATCAACAACTACCTACAGGAAACACTTGCTTTCGGTGCTGAACAAACAAACAAATTTCTCTACAGGAGAATGACCAAACTTTGCCAAGTAAAAGTCAGCATAGGCCCTGTAGAATCAATGTCATTTTAAATGAACTTGTGCTGGCAAAATAATGACACGTTGACAGTAGACAAATAATAATAATAATAACAATAATACACATATGCATATACACATACAGTACATACATAAAACAGAGGAGCAAAGCCATATAATGAGATTAGAACTATAGATTTCTAGAGAAATCTGGCGTGAGATGATTCTAGCATACCGGTAGTTTTTAAATCTACTTAATAAAGAATAATATTCATTCATAAAGAGAACAGCCTTTTAACCACTCCACTTATGGTAGTGAATTTATGGAATCAGAGAAATTCGAACTGAAGTATAATGGTATCAAAAGAAAGAAGTTTGAGATTAATCCAGTTTCTAGTGTCCATGCAAAAACTTTGTAAATATTGAGATGGAAAAACATATGCTCCTGGGATTCATCTTCTGACTTAAAAAAGGTCCATTAATCCACATCAAGTTTAACTCTTCTTTCAAGAAACATGGCTACAGGATATATCTTATTTATTATTTTGAAATGAGTCTCTTTTACTTTAGAAGACATGAGCCATTTGACAAGCCTTTGTGGTTTTATAATTTTTATTAGGATGTTTCTTGAAAGAATATCTATTATATCTTTTGTCTCATACCATCAGTGATAATCTTGTTATTACACTTGAACTCAACAGTCATTCACTTTTAACATGGGCATCGAAACAGTCAACTCTGAATATAAAATGTTAAAGGAATCACTTTGCAGACTTTCTTTAAATCTTTATAACAACTCATATCAGATCATATTTTTTCAACAAAGGATGAGAAATTTAAAACATCATGGCAATCTTTTTCATAGCAATCTTTTGTAAATATTGACTTCCTTACCAACTGTGCCCTATTATTCTGTGACCGCGGTCTTCATCCATGTGAAATTTCAAACCCTCTAAAATATTCAAGGACCGTCAAGGACGGCTGTCTTTTATGCCTGTTTTCAAAAACTTTCCAGGGCCTTGAACTTATTTTTTCAGATTCACAAACTTTCAAGGATTTCAAGGACCCGTGGGAACCCTGTAGGCCTATGATATGATATTTATGTCCAATATAGTCCGACAGGCTATGCCAAGCTACCGTAGCCAACTCCGGTAGCATCCGACACGATACAGAGTACTCCAGCACTCAAAAGCTCCAATACTGTCTATAATCTAATGTTTAGTATTAGAATATATATTTTGTACAATATCGCTTATGAAAAATTATCAATTTTTACTCACGTGTACACTGAGTCGCGTCGTAGCGGGTGTACGGTCTCACTTCCGGGTTGGCGAAAATGCCGAAAATTGCTCATATATTCCATAAAAAGTTATCGGTTTATGTTCAAAAGTATCCACAATCAGAATAAAAACGAACAAAATAATCCACGACTGCTTCAGTTTCGCCGAATAGTGCGTTCTGGGGAGCTTGGCTTAGGTTAGCAAAGGTTAGCGGTTAGCTTATGTTGCTATGCTAGCGGACCCACATTGGAAATGAAGCGCGACTTTCCGAGGGCTCAATAAAAAAATATAATTGAGCAATCATGGCAAATGAGGGCTGGTTAGCTTCAGAAGGAAGTAAACTATTGGTTAGAAGAGCTTCCAATCACTTGTAAGGCTCCGGCTTGTCTCTGTGGACTGATCAAGTTGGTGCACTTGCAGTCAACACGAGCGAGTGTGGCCAGGGTTGGCAGGTCGTGCATAAATATCCCGGCCAAAGTCAGTGTAAAATGCGCCCGTCAGAAGCCAAAAGTAGCCCAAAGTGTTAGAGTGTTAAAATTGAGACTATTTAAGGATTATATCGCCATCGATTGTTATTGTTGACTTGTAACTCCCGCGGTGGGCCAAGTGAAAAGTAGCCCAAAAACGAAAAACTTTGAAGGAGTTTCAAACAAGCCCAATTTGGAGTGAAAACCGCGAATCTGGCAACCAGGTTTAGATGGTATGTGCAGTATATAAAGAGCTGCAAATTCATATATGTCTCGAGGACGGTATGCCAAAAAGTATATTAACCTAAATATATTTTAGGAAACAGAATAGTCCTATATTACATATATTCTAGTTCTACATTAACTGTTCAAACATTATTCCATTTTTCCCTGTGCAAAAATAAGATTTCGCTACCACAATGCATTACTATTTTGCATAAACCAATCAGCTTCAAGTCGGCATATGACGCCCGCTGACGTTTCTAGGAAGTAAACAGGAAACTAACGAGCTAACTGTGAATGTCTTTGGACTGGCTTGATCAAATTTGACAATTAAGCCATCTTTTTTTAGTTATATTGTGCTGCATCTAATAAAGTATGGTTAGCAAACGCTTCCTTGTATCCATGTTAACGTTAGTGATTGTATCAATAAATTTACCTTGACAGACCACAAGCTATTACTTACTATTGAGATGTTTGTTTTAGCTAGCTAACTATGAAGCTGCTGTGTAAGTAGCATATCATTACATTTTTATTTTTATTCATCTTCCCCCCTGCACAGTGTCAATGAAAAACAAGGTGACAGGAGAGGTCCGCGTGAGGGCAGTTTGTCATAGGTCTATGAGGAAAAGTGAAAAGCCACATGACTTGAGAGTAGGATCAATGGTTACACACACACACACACAAGTGTTTGTGTATATATGTATGTATGTATGTATGTACAAACATGCACTAATCAGTCATAACAATTACTGTTTTTTCGCAAGATATTTAAATATGGCAGTCTGAACTAAAGAAGCAAAAGCAGCCTTAATCCTGTGGTCTTTGCTGAATAAGACTTCCAGGGACTTCACATACAGTTGTTCCTGTTCTGGCAAAACAAAATATCCTGTTCTCACTCAACAAAATATTGGGCGCAGTGGGGGGCGCAAAATTATTCTCATCTATTAATGGGGGGCACGGCAGAAAACGTTTGGGAACCACTCCTTTAATGTACAAGTGTATAGAAGTGTATAACCACTACATCAGATTACTGCCATAATATAAGCAAAGCTGATTAAATATTGAAGGTGTGGTCATCTCCAATCACACCCTTCACTAATCACATTGACTAAATCTATAGCATCAATAAAACATGGTATTTGGTGCCCAAGCTTTTGCATGTGCCTACATATTTTATCTCTCTACCTTCAGTGAATTAAAGTGGATGTGTACAGTCAACTAATTTGGGAAACTTTACCTGACTTATTTATTTTTGCTCAATTACTGCTGTTCAATAAAATGTTAACAGATATTTTAATATATTTTTTCTCCTTAGATGGTGTTAAAACACTCGAGCCCTGTCATTTTGGTGAGCACCCATTGCTCCTGTGTGGCAGGATGTGCCCTGTGCAATCATTTGGTTGCCCTTCTTTATCAGACTGCACACTATTCTCAGCTAGATATTCCTGCTGTACCCCCAGTCCAAAGCTGCACAGACACCGAGCAGCGAGTTACCTAGCATGTCAGTTTGTATGTCACATGTATGTTCATCCATATGTAGCCACCATTAAAACAGTGCTAAATGTGTCCCTACTTTTAGGGTGTGAAGCCGGGACCCGTTGGAGAAATGGAGGTTCGAAAACCAAGGAATTCAACTGCTGACTGTGTGAGGTTATATATATATATATAAGTTATCTTTTAAACCTTATATTCAACATCTAATTAAAAAGCTTAGACTTTTGTTAGGTTTTTATTATAGAAATAAATCTTGTTTTTCTTTTATTGTAAAAAAGAAGTTAGTTGAAGCAACGTTCATGCCTGTATTAGATTATGGAGATATTTTGTATATGAATGCTCCTGTGCACTGTTTGAGCATACTGGACAGTGTGTATCATAGTGCTTTGCGATTTATAACAAACTGTCGACCTCTTACTCATCATTGTTTGTTATACACAAAAGTGAATTGGACTTTGTTGCAGGCACGACGTTTTGCACATTGGTATGTTTTTATTTACAAAGCACTAATTGGGAATTTGCCTAATTATTTATGTTGTCTTCTGAATAGAAGGCAAAGTCTGCTCAGTCTTCGTTCGAGTGAGTTTTTGCAACTTGCTGTTCCTAGAGCTCGAACAGAGCTAGGAAAGACTGCTTTTAGTTTTGCTGCTCCATACACATGGAACCGGTTACAGGCTGATATAAAAATCAAGGACCTTGTTTCTTTGAACAGATTTAAGACTCTGATAAAATCAGTCAGGTCCAGATCATCTGTGTGTGCGTGTTTTAATAAATTTTATGTGAGATTTTGAATGTATCTTGAATGTTGTAATTTGTGCTGCTGCTCGGTCTCTCTTGGCCAGGTCTCTCTTGTAAAAGGGATCTTGTATCTCAAGGGACTAACCTGGTTAAATAAAGGCAAATAAAAAAATAAAAAAATATTACCTTTGATCCATGTGATGTGTAATGAAGTTTAGATTATATTGTGGCAGTAATTTGATTTAATGGTTATACACGTTTTTGCTTTTAATATTTTTCAGAAGTTCACATTATAAAGCGTTTGGATGGAGAAATGCCCAATGTTGCCATGCTAAGAGTGTCAGAGGTCTATAAGAAGTTTTAGTCCTGTAATTGCCCCTCTGGTTACAACAATGGGCATGTGAACTGCAGTCCCATTAGTTGAATGTGCTTTTGGGCCTGTAGAGGCAGGGAGTGTGGTTTCATTCCATCATAAGCCAGCAGCAGTGAGAGAAATTGTGAACATCCCAGGTGCCCCCACTGAAGCACCCCTTGCTATCCAAAACTATAGGCTGGGACGATGAGAATGTGCGTATGTTTTGTGAGAAGAGGAAGAAGTGCATGTTAAGTCCCTGGAAGTGTGATTGAGCATGGGCCAGAGGATTGAAGCTGCAACACAGGAGCAGAGTTGATGTGAAGAATGGCATGGTCTGAGAAAGATGAGAGTAACATGTACAGCAGGCATGTGAAACATAGGGCCCGCGGGCCGGACCCGTCCCGTTGGATTATTTAATACGGCCCGGCATAAATTTCTGAGTATGTCAAAAAATGAAGCAAGTCTCTAGCTCATTTCTATCAAAAGTTGTGATTTTTAAAAAATGAATACAAATCAAATGCTCTCTCTGGTCGCTAGAGGGCAGTAAATGACAGCATGCAGCACTGACACGAGTTAAAGCTTCAGTCAAAGGATGCAATTCCGCTATGAAGCGATTCTGCTATGAAGGATAAATTTGGGTCCGTGGAAATGAATACGTTTTATCAATATCTCGTGCCAGGTTACCCCAAATTAACAGCCATGGCTGCATAAGTTCTATCCATGTTTGGGACTACTTATCTTTGTGAACAGGTGTTCTCTGTAATGAACAATAATAAAACAAAGCAGCGCTCAAGGTTAACAAATAAACACTTGAATGACATTGTTAAATGTGCTGCTACTCAGGATTTGACACCTAATATCGATGCACTTGTGAAGGCAAAAAGATGCCAAGTTACAGGAGCCAGCAGCAGCAAGTAGACTGCAGGAATGCAGTGAGAGAGAGAGAAAAAAAGTGTGATGACACGAAATTTGTTTGCACTCATGAATACAGATCATTAAAAATAAGATTCATCTGGTTTCATATTAAAGATAATTAATATTGTGCAGTATGTTCTCAGCTTCAGTAGGCCCAGCCTAGTAGTTTGATCTGATGTAGTCTAATTTTATTACCCATGCACTGCTATAACTTTTATTTGTATTTCTTTTTTTATTTATTTCAAAGCAGTATGACTATTAAGGTGAAAATATTTTTTTCATAGCTCCCACTTGAGTTTGTTAATGTGGTGAGTTGCTTCAGGTATAAAACTGCATTCACTCAACTGTTAAAATAAACCAGTTGTTAACACATTCACCGTCAAACATGAAAATCTTTTTTTTTTCATTGTTTTAATGTGTTGTGCTTAGAAAAGATCCCTTTTCATCCATGATTATAATATGTAGGGTAGGCTAAAAATGTAGGCTGAATGATAAAGCATAGTACTGAAAAATAAAGCTAAATATTTGGAGTTGATTTGTAGTTACTGATCCGGCTCACCTGAGAACAGAAGGTCTGGATCCGGCCCCACAGCCAAACTGAGTTTGACATGCCTGATCTACACGTTTCCATGAGGCAAACCATGTTCGAGGACATACTTCTGCAGAGAATTTGGCAGAGAGAATCTACAGGGGAACTGTCCAGACCAAGGACATGAGGGGAGGAATTCATATGGAGCCAGTTGCAGTTCAAGAGTACTGCATTCTGAAAAATGTGAATTATTCACCATGTGGGTTTGTCATTCACCCTGATGCTCCATGGCTGGGTTGTTCCCCTGATGGAGTAATCTTCGATCCCTCTGAGAATCCACCATTTGGACTCTTAGAAGTCAAATGCCCCAACATTCAGAGTTATGTGGACTGCCCCTATCTGAAAATGTCAAGCGGTGCTTTGAAACTTCGGAGGCAACACAAGTACTGCTGGCAAGTTCAGGGACAGATCCTCTTGACTGGTTTAGAATGGTGTGATTTTGTTGTGTGTGCTCAGGAGGACACACTAGTTGAGCGAGTTTACAAAAATCAAGAAGTGATGCACACCATTAGAGAAAAAGCGGATCATTTTTTCTTTTACCATTACATACAAAAGTGTTTGCAGTAAAACATAAATACAATGATTACCTGTATAGTGTCAGATTAATTATCTGTTGTTCATTAAGAAGTGATTTGTTTGTTTTTTCTGTCAATGGATTAATTCCACTGTTTTTATGTCTTCCTTTAAGTGCAGACATAAAAAAAATATGAGAAGGATTTTTGATTCTCCAAGCCAAGGTTTATTACAGCAGGTTATTAAGACCAGTAATAATAAAGCATCAAAACATATTTACATATTTTCGATATTTAAATGCATACATTCTAAAATTTGCTCCATGTCTTTACAAGTGGTCCATTCTGATAGTTCACAAGCAGACAAGATACAGTAAATAGCTGATTTATGCTGCCTGAAATAGACATGGGGATGACGGTGTCAAACAATTTGTGCTCCTTTACTTGTCGGATGCACCGTTCAACATGTACCCTGAGCCTGGCTACGGACTGTGTGTGTTTTACGTCATGTGCAGACATTCGTGTGCACCTTTTCAGGAAAACTGGCCTGTGGATCTTACATGGTACAAGATCGTCTACCAGGAAGCCCTTATCCACCATTATTGCCATGTCATGGGTAAGTAGAGGAATAATTCCTGACTGTCTGAACATCTCCCTGTCACTAATAGACCCAGCATAGAGTCCAGACACAAAGGTTATGGCACTATGGGGTGCCATTCCAATTAAGAAAGTAGGTTTGGAGTTGGTGACCCGTATCATCTGATGTGTTGCAGGTTCAATCAGTTCCCAGAAGGCCATCAGGTGGTTGTAGGTTGCAAACCTGCAAAGACAGTAGATGGATTATTAAGATACACTGATCAAAAACGAATCAGTCATATCCAGTATTTTTGTTCAGAAGTTCATCTTTTTAGATCATTTTAACTCTATTGTGCACACATTCCAGGCGGACATTTTAAAAATTCCTCAGATTCCCGACATAGTCCACTATAAAACTAGATATCTCAGGTTGTACATATAGGGAAATGATAATTCATGGCTCAAACTGAAGTAGACAGTTGGGGGAACATATTGATTCACTTCAATACCATATTCCTTGGTTTGTTTTATTTTAGAACCTCTATTACAGATGCTAATATGCCAGGAATGTCAGACAGGGTTCCCACACCTTGGTTAACATAAAATTCAAGGACCTTTCAATGACTTTCCAGGACCAACTTCCTCAAATTCAAGGACAGCACCTGCCAGCATTTACCTACTCTTACCCCTGAATATGTTATCAAAAAACGATGTTAATACAACGCAAATTCAAAAGACTGAATGTCATTTCAAGCCATGCATCCTGAAATTTTCTGTGCATGACTGGCAATTTAGCAATGCACATCTGAGATGACGACATTCACGTAAAATGGCTATAGTTGTTGAAGGATCAACAACTACCTACAGGAAACACTTGCTTTCGGTGCTGAACAAACAAACAAATTTCTCTACAGGAGAATGACCAAACTTTGCCAAGTAAAAGTCAGCATAGGCCCTGTAGAATCAATGTAATTTTAAATGAACTTGTGCTGGCAAAATAATGACACGTTGACAGTAGACAAATAATAATAATAATAACAATAATACACATATGCATATACACATTGTCTTAGAAATTCTGAAACCCTTCAATGGTGAGTACAAAAAAAGTCAGAAGCAGTTGGGTTAGATAATAAGTACAATGATTTATTTAAACATAGACATAGATTAAACCCTTGAGATCTCCGTTACAAACACCCACGTGTCAGTCACAGAGAGAGCTAATTCCCCATTCCGAACTCTCATCCTTTATACCCTTGATCATCAATACACACGGTGTCCACGAGGTGAACACACGGTTATTAACTAAATATGATTGGACAAAGTAAGGAGTGATTAACTCTGATTTGACAGATGCATATGATGCGTGCCCCCTCCCTGCTCAGCATCCTCGTGATGGCATGGCAGACTGAGTGTCGCCGTAGTCCTTTCCAAGCTGAGATTATGCGTCTCCAGCGAGGTCAGTTTAGGAACATCCAGAGGAACATCAGATTAAATGTCCCAGACAGGCACACATAAACACATCTCTGAGGCCTACTAAAGTCACCAGAATGACTTTAGTGCTTTGATTAACACACATATGCAAAAACCTTATTTCTAATGTGTTTAACGTATACTAAGAAAGCCTGATCTAAATGGAAATCACCAAATTTCCACCACATTTCCCTCCTTTTTGTCCTTTATGGACAAATTACATTGACTACAGACCACTCCAATACAGGCTTTCGATCGTAGCATAATTTCCAGGAAGTACATGGATGGTCAAACAATTCACACCTGATTACAAACAGAATACAACATTGGTCAATGAAGTTAATCAAACCAAATCATCATCATCATCATCATCATCAGTAAATGAATCAACATCAGGTGGTAGATTTGTAGCCTTGACATCTGTCCTCATCGTGAGGTCCTCAGGTTTTAGCGCCGTGTCTGCAGCCTGCAAGACACAACTCCTCAGAAGTGACAGCAAACAAGGCACACAGAAAACCATCAACAACAATCGCCATTGTGCTCCATCACCGGATGAGCAAGAGCACAGGGTTCATGGTGGGTGATCGTTGACCCTTCTTGACAGCCGTTGTGCTTGGAGTGCGGGTCACGCCCTTACTGCACTTCCACCCACTCGACTGAGGCGCCCAAACACCCTCCTTTCACCCTACAGAAGCTGGGATGCTTCAGGACCGCTCTTCGTCTGCTCAGGTATTGGAACCTTCTTGCAATGGCTAGCGTGAATCCACGTTCCAGGTCGTGCTGTGGACCTTAGGTAACGCCTCTTTCACCGCCCTGTGAACTTGTGACAAGACAGAGGACAGGTTTGCACAGTAAATCAACATGGCATCATTGCACTCGCTCGTGGTGGGTGCAGAGGGTCGTTCTCACCCGATGCCTGTATTTGGCGGCCTGCCAAATAAGATCTCATTGTTATCATACATCCCCCCTGTTGACACATCATCTTTACCATGTGTCAATCGTGCATACACAGGAAACATGCTCCCAGGAAGAAACGGTTTGTCATTGGGCTCAACCCAAAGGCCCCCCCGCTTCACCGCACCCGCCCGCTGCCACGCAGACAGCTCCGAGGCGGTTGCTGTCTTCTGGAGCTCGCTTATCTCAGCTGTTGTGGAAACAACGGTGTTATCAGCACACAGAGTGTACATGGTGTCCAAACCCTGCTTAAATGACTGCCCAGCTGCTTGCTTTGCAGCCAAATCTGCCCGTTCATTACCCAAAGAAACAGAATCTTTATTGTCAGAATATATACATCACATTTACATACCGCTATTTGCTTCGGGACGAGAATGGCATCACGAAGTTCAGCAATTGATTTCCGATGTGTGATCAACTTCCCCAATGAAGTGAGAACCCCCCTGTGTGTCCAGATAGCCCCGAAGTCGTGCACTACTTCAAAGGCATACCTGTTGCCTGTGCGAATCGCCACTGTTTTACCTAGAACCACTCAGCATGCCTGAGTCAGAGCCACCAATTCAGCTGCCTGCGCCGAATGGTGCCCTGACAGTGGTCCAGGTTCAACAGTGCTGTGTTGCGAAATCCCTGCATAACCCACACAGTTTTTCTCTGTTGCTGGATTACGTGATGCCGATCCGTCCACAAATAGCTCCAGACCTCCCTCAGGTCTGGCATTGGGGAATAGATCTCAGTCGCCGCTTATCATCTGCTGTTTGGACAAACAGAAATACAGAGTTAGCCAGGCCCAATGTTAAGGATGTGTGCAACGCTTGTTTTTAAATGCATTAAAGGCCTGTCGACAGCCTTAGCTTAGGTGAGTGACAGTGTATGGTTGACCATCAACCTTAAAAGCAAACCAAAGCTGTGAGTTTGCATGTGCCGGTACAGAAAAGAAGGCATTAGCCAAATCAACAAAAAACCCACTTACTGTCAGGTGAGACTTGTGACAGAACTGTTAGGGGATTCGGTACCAACGGGGCTCCTGCTACCACATCTAAATTTTACCGCCTGGAGAGCTTTTAACAACCTCCACTCCTCGGTACACCAGGCTCCCTAAATTTTCACTCAGGAAAAAAATTGGAACTCCCACTGGTGAATTAGCATATGGAACAATTACCCCCCCCTTTCCCAATGTCTCAAAGACTGGTCGTATCCCCTTGACCGCTTCAAGGGGTACTGTGGTTTGCAAGGCCTACGGTCTGACCTAGATGTGTTTCTCTAAGTCACACTCCCCTGGGACCACAGAGTCCGTGGGACTCCCTTCAGTCACACACACACACACACCCTCTTATCTTTGGACATTGGAATGTTGGCAACTCGCCCAGATACAGCTGCACTCCCCTGCTCACTCTGACCTCCCAAATCAGTGGTTTAGAAAAACCCGTCCATTGACGGACTGTACCGCACACCATCACACCCACTCCCACAGCCATGCGCACACAAACCCTGCCTCAGCCACACCGTTTACTGTTTGAAACCTAACCTGCTCTGCCCAAGTTAACCCCAAAAAAAACATAACCGCTCAGCAGCAGCACTTGTCTCATAAAACAGCATATATTCCCCCACATGACAGTTCACAATTATTTTGCATAAATCCAGTAGCAGAATCAGTTATTTTATCACTGTCATCAACATCAATTTGTAACAACTCAGTATCAGACTGAAGCACATTACTTATCTCATTAACATTTAAAGGCAAAAGCATTTCTTCATTGCAAGGCATTTTATCACTATCAATGATATCACTACAAACAGCATCAGTATGAGTTAGCGGAAGCATTTCTTCATTGCAAAGCGTGGGAAAAATTTGTGTCTTACCTGACCCTTCCGGAACATCACCAGTCGACCCCTCCGACCATCAGTCCCCACCATGACTTTGCCGACCTTGCTTTTCCCGCTTATCCTGTCTTTGTGGACACTCCTTTGACCAGTGTCCGTCTTCTCCACAGATGTAACAAGCGTTGTCGTCATCATCTCTCCTGCGGTTCTTCACCTTTTTAGTCCTCTTCTGCTCCTTCCCGCTTTTGCCTCCTGCACAGTTACCTTTTTCATCGCCCCTCATCACTCGAACCATGGAAAGTTGTGTTTGCCGCGGTTCTTTGTCTTGCTTCCAGGCACTCACCGTCTTCCATCGCCTTTCCGCGTGGATAGCATGTTGCACAATCACTTCCATCTTGGCTGTCTCCCACGTGATGCAAGTGTCCTTGAGCTTCTCGGAAATCTCCGGCTTCAGTCCATTGATGAAAGCATTCCGCAAATGAGCTTCATAGGGTGTGATTGGCCCGTTGTCCATCCTGTCGGGCTTGTCCATGCCGCAGTGAGCATCATGCACCTGGGTGAGTCGATACAGGTACTCCTGCACAGTCTCTGAGTCATTTTGTTTACAAATAGCTATTTTGGTTAAATCCATAACAAGGGGAAAGGCATCCCGTATTGCTGCACATAGTTCATGTAACATTGTCCGATACGGTTTGTTACCTTCATGTGACCACTCACTGTTGACCAACTGAATGTTCTTGAGTGACCAGTCCATCTGGATCTTTGTAACCTCTACTCCCAGTTTCAGGCCCAGGAGTCGTCGCAGCTCATGTGACGTCGGCCTGAACTCACGGCAAAACATGTCCAGTTCATGTGCAAACTTACGCCCCCCAATGTCACCAGGGAGCTTGAACTGCTTCATCACTTCCTGTAAATCTGCAACAGTCCATGTTCTCATAACAAGCATAGGCCCATCCTGACCAGCCACCTCTACCATTGGGCACATCACCTGATCATTGGTTGTTTCCGGAAGAGGGGACAGGGGCGGCTCGCTGACGTGGACCATCCGTCCTTGGCTTGGTCCGGCAGTTGTGTCTTGCCCGTCTCGCGATCTTGTGTGCATAGCCACTGGGCTGATTGGACGTGCTGGAGGAGGCTTGTTTTGTCTGACTGGTTCCTGGGGCTTGACGTCGGTGGGGTTGGGTGGGGCCGTCAGGGCGGTTGGGGGTCGCCTGGGACATCCGTCCAGGTCTGGATCTGCAACACACTTAACAGACTGGAGATTCTTAAGTTCCCGTTGAACTTCATATTTAGTTTGTGTTTGCAATCTATAATCCCGCCGTTTCGCCTCCCTCTCCCACAAGTCAAAAGCTTCCCAGTTTACCTTGAACCCATCATATTGTTCTTTTATCAGACTTCGTTTTAATGCTGCAATTCGGTTCATGTTAAAACTCCCTCCCTCTGGGAAATCACATTTCTTTACCCACATGTGAAATTGTTTTAAACTTTCGGGCCCATACCGTTCTTTCATGTACCTTATTCTAGGATGTGCGTGCAGTATCTCACTGACCTCCCTGTCAGTATGACTACTACCACATCCGCCCATTTTGCTGCTTCGTGGATTTAAAAAAATAACAACTCTCACACAACACTCACACTCACGCAGAACCTGACTCTCACTCTCCCTGATACTCTGCTCCTCGACTCCTAGCCGAGGGTGAAACACTTAATCATTCAGTTACCCCGCCCGATAACCATAACCGTGTATACACGCACCAGGAGAGAAGTCCCAACCTCTGCAATAAGTTTATATCAACACTTTGTACTCACCAGGGTTTAGTTAACTTAAATGTTCGTCTGTTCCTGGGAAAACTCCGACGCCGAGGAGGCACACACACCTGCGAGTCCCGCTCAACGGAATTTGTCGTTGGCTGACTGAAGTAAGGCCTTCAGGAGCTAAGCGCTTAGTCTCCCCCTCAGGTGTGCCGTCCTCAGTCGTGGAGTCCCATCTGGGGTGCCAAAATGTCTTAGAAATTCTGAAACCCTTCAATGGTGAGTACAAAAAAAGTCAGAAGCAGTTGGGTTAGATAATAAGTACAATGATTTATTTAAACATAGACATAGATTAAACCCTTGAGATCTCCATTACAAACACCCACGTGTCAGTCACAGAGAGAGCTAATTCCCCATTCCGAACTCTCATCCTTTATACCCTTGATCATCAATACACACGGTGTCCACGAGGTGAACACACGGTTATTAACTAAATATGATTGGACAAAGTAAGGAGTGATTAACTCTGATTTGACAGATGCATATGATGCGTGCCCCCTCCCTGCTCAGCATCCTCGTGATGGCATGGCAGACTGAGTGTCGCCGTAGTCCTTTCCAAGCTGAGATTATGCGTCTCCAGCGAGGTCAGTTTAGGAACATCCAGAGGAACATCAGATTAAATGTCCCAGACAGGCACACATAAACACATCTCTGAGGCCTACTAAAGTCACCAGAATGACTTTAGTGCTTTGATTAACACACATATGCAAAAACCTTATTTCTAATGTGTTTAACGTATACTAAGAAAGCCTGATCTAAATGGAAATCACCAAATTTCCACCACAACATACAGTACATACATAAAACAGAGGAGCAAAGCCATATAATGAGATTAGAACTATAGATTTCTAGAGAAATCTGGCGTGAGATGATTCTAGCATAGTTTTTAAATCTACTTAATAAAGAATAATATTCATTCATAAAGAGAACAGCCTTTTAACCACTCCACTTATGGTAGTGAATTTATGGAATCAGAGAAATTCGAACTGAAGTATAATGGTATCAAAAGAAAGAAGTTTGAGATTAATCCAGTTTCTAGTGTCCATGCAAAAACTTTGTAAATATTGAGATGGAAAAACATATGCTCCTGGGATTCATCTTCTGACTTAAAAAAGGTCCATTAATCCACATCAAGTTTAACTCTTCTTTCAAGAAACATGGCTACAGGATATAT
Organism: Brachyhypopomus gauderio; assembly: GCF_052324685.1. Lineage (NCBI taxonomy): Eukaryota > Metazoa > Chordata > Actinopteri > Gymnotiformes > Hypopomidae > Brachyhypopomus > Brachyhypopomus gauderio. The sequence goes on along the minus strand of NW_027507065.1, from coordinate 131,416 downwards.
CTTATTTATTATTTTGAAATGAGTCTCTTTTACTTTAGAAGACATGAGCCATTTGACAAGCCTTTGTGGTTTTATAATTTTTATTAGGATGTTTCTTGAAAGAATATCTATTATATCTTTTGTCTCATACCATCAGTGATAATCTTGTTATTACACTTGAACTCAACAGTCATTCACTTTTAACATGGGCATCGAAACAGTCAACTCTGAATATAAAATGTTAAAGGAATCACTTTGCAGACTTTCTTTAAATCTTTATAACAACTCATATCAGATCATATTTTTTCAACAAAGGATGAGAAATTTAAAACATCATGGCAATCTTTTTCATAGCAATCTTTTGTAAATATTGACTTCCTTACCAACTGTGCCCTATTATTCTGTGACCGCGGTCTTCATCCATGTGAAATTTCAAACCCTCTAAAATATTCAAGGACCGTCAAGGACGGCTGTCTTTTATGCCTGTTTTCAAAAACTTTCCAGGGCCTTGAACTTATTTTTTCAGATTCACAAACTTTCAAGGATTTCAAGGACCCGTGGGAACCCTGTAGGCCTATGATATGATATTTATGTCCAATATAGTCCGACAGGCTATGCCAAGCTACCGTAGCCAACTCCGGTAGCATCCGACACGATACAGAGTACTCCAGCACTCAAAAGCTCCAATACTGTCTATAATCTAATGTTTAGTATTAGAATATATATTTTGTACAATATCGCTTATGAAAAATTATCAATTTTTACTCACGTGTACACTGAGTCGCGTCGTAGCGGGTGTACGGTCTCACTTCCGGGTTGGCGAAAATGCCGAAAATTGCTCATATATTCCATAAAAAGTTATCGGTTTATGTTCAAAAGTATCCACAATCAGAATAAAAACGAACAAAATAATCCACGACTGCTTCAGTTTCGCCGAATAGTGCGTTCTGGGGAGCTTGGCTTAGGTTAGCAAAGGTTAGCGGTTAGCTTATGTTGCTATGCTAGCGGACCCACATTGGAAATGAAGCGCGACTTTCCGAGGGCTCAATAAAAAAATATAATTGAGCAATCATGGCAAATGAGGGCTGGTTAGCTTCAGAAGGAAGTAAACTATTGGTTAGAAGAGCTTCCAATCACTTGTAAGGCTCCGGCTTGTCTCTGTGGACTGATCAAGTTGGTGCACTTGCAGTCAACACGAGCGAGTGTGGCCAGGGTTGGCAGGTCGTGCATAAATATCCCGGCCAAAGTCAGTGTAAAATGCGCCCGTCAGAAGCCAAAAGTAGCCCAAAGTGTTAGAGTGTTAAAATTGAGACTATTTAAGTATTATATCGCCATCGATTGTTATTGTTGACTTGTAACTCCCGCGGTGGGCCAAGTGAAAAGTAGCCCAAAAACGAAAAACTTTGAAGGAGTTTCAAACAAGCCCAATTTGGAGTGAAAACCGCGAATCTGGCAACCAGGTTTAGATGGTATGTGCAGTATATAAAGAGCTGCAAATTCATATATGTCTCGAGGACGGTATGCCAAAAAGTATATTAACCTAAATATATTTTAGGAAACAGAATAGTCCTATATTACATATATTCTAGTTCTACATTAACTGTTCAAACATTATTCCATTTTTCCCTGTGCAAAAATAAGATTTCGCTACCACAATGCATTACTATTTTGCATAAACCAATCAGCTTCAAGTCGGCATATGACGCCCGCTGACGTTTCTAGGAAGTAAACAGGAAACTAACGAGCTAACTGTGAATGTCTTTGGACTGGCTTGATCAAATTTGACAATTAAGCCATCTTTTTTTAGTTATATTGTGCTGCATCTAATAAAGTATGGTTAGCAAACGCTTCCTTGTATCCATGTTAACGTTAGTGATTGTATCAATAAATTTACCTTGACAGACCACAAGCTATTACTTACTATTGAGATGTTTGTTTTAGCTAGCTAACTATGAAGCTGCTGTGTAAGTAGCATATCATTACATTTTTATTTTTATTCATCTTCCCCCCTGCACAGTGTCAATGAAAAACAAGGTGACAGGAGAGGTCCGCGTGAGGGCAGTTTGTCATAGGTCTATGAGGAAAAGTGAAAAGCCACATGACTTGAGAGTAGGATCAATGGTTACACACACACACACAAGTGTTTGTGTATATATGTATGTATGTATGTATGTATGTACAAACATGCACTAATCAGTCATAACAATTACTGTTTTTTCGCAAGATATTTAAATATGGCAGTCTGAACTAAAGAAGCAAAAGCAGCCTTAATCCTGTGGTCTTTGCTGAATAAGACTTCCAGGGACTTCACATACAGTTGTTCCTGTTCTGGCAAAACAAAATATCCTGTTCTCACTCAACAAAATATTGGGCGCAGTGGGGGGCGCAAAATTATTCTCATCTATTAATGGGGGGCACGGCAGAAAACGTTTGGGAACCACTCCTTTAATGTATAAGTGTATAGAAGTGTATAACCACTACATCAGATTACTGCCATAATATAAGCAAAGCTGATTAAATATTGAAGGTGTGGTCATCTCCAATCACACCCTTCACTAATCACATTGACTAAATCTATAGCATCAATAAAACATGGTATTTGGTGCCCAAGCTTTTGCATGTGCCTACATATTTTATCTCTCTACCTTCAGTGAATTAAAGTGGATGTGTACAGTCAACTAATTTGGGAAACTTTACCTGACTTATTTATTTTTGCTCAATTACTGCTGTTCAATAAAATGTTAACAGATATTTTAATATATTTTTTCTCCTTAGATGGTGTTAAAACACTCGAGCCCTGTCATTTTGGTGAGCACCCATTGCTCCTGTGTGGCAGGATGTGCCCTGTGCAATCATTTGGTTGCCCTTCTTTATCAGACTGCACACTATTCTCAGCTAGATATTCCTGCTGTACCCCCAGTCCAAAGCTGCACAGACACCGAGCAGCGAGTTACCTAGCATGTCAGTTTGTATGTCACATGTATGTTCATCCATATGTAGCCACCATTAAAACAGTGCTAAATGTGTCCCTACTTTTAGGGTGTGAAGCCGGGACCCGTTGGAGAAATGGAGGTTCGAAAACCAAGGAATTCAACTGCTGACTGTGTGAGGTTATATATATATATATATATATATATATATATATATATATATATATATATATATATATATATATATATATATATATATATATAAGTTATCTTTTAAACCTTATATTCAACATCTAATTAAAAAGCTTAGACTTTTGTTAGGTTTTTATTATAGAAATAAATCTTGTTTTTCTTTTATTGTAAAAAAGAAGTTAGTTGAAGCAACGTTCATGCCTGTATTAGATTATGGAGATATTTTGTATATGAATGCTCCTGTGCACTGTTTGAGCATACTGGACAGTGTGTATCATAGTGCTTTGCGATTTATAACAAACTGTCGACCTCTTACTCATCATTGTTTGTTATACACAAAAGTGAATTGGACTTTGTTGCAGGCACGACGTTTTGCACATTGGTATGTTTTTATTTACAAAGCACTAATTGGGAATTTGCCTAATTATTTATGTTGTCTTCTGAATAGAAGGCAAAGTCTGCTCAGTCTTCGTTCGAGTGAGTTTTTGCAACTTGCTGTTCCTAGAGCTCGAACAGAGCTAGGAAAGACTGCTTTTAGTTTTGCTGCTCCATACACTTGGAACCGGTTACAGGCTGATATAAAAATCAAGGACCTTGTTTCTTTGAACAGATTTAAGACTCTGATAAAATCAGTCAGGTCCAGATCATCTGTGTGTGCGTGTTTTAATAAATTTTATGTGAGATTTTGAATGTATCTTGAATGTTGTAATTTGTGCTGCTGCTCGGTCTCTCTTGGCCAGGTCTCTCTTGTAAAAGGGATCTTGTATCTCAAGGGACTAACCAGGGACTAACCTGGTTAAATAAAGGCAAATAAAAAAATAAAAAAATATTACCTTTGATCCATGTGATGTGTAATGAAGTTTAGATTATATTGTGGCAGTAATTTGATTTAATGGTTATACACGTTTTTGCTTTTAATATTTTTCAGAAGTTCACATTATAAAGCGTTTGGATGGAGAAATGCCCAATGTTGCCATGCTAAGAGTGTCAGAGGTCTATAAGAAGTTTTAGTCCTGTAATTGCCCCTCTGGTTACAACAATGGGCATGTGAACTGCAGTCCCATTAGTTGAATGTGCTTTTGGGCCTGTAGAGGCAGGGAGTGTGGTTTCATTCCATCATAAGCCAGCAGCAGTGAGAGAAATTGTGAACATCCCAGGTGCCCCCACTGAAGCACCCCTTGCTATCCAAAACTATAGGCTGGGACGATGAGAATGTGCGTATGTTTTGTGAGAAGAGGAAGAAGTGCATGTTAAGTCCCTGGAAGTGTGATTGAGCATGGGCCAGAGGATTGAAGCTGCAACACAGGAGCAGAGTTGATGTGAAGAATGGCATGGTCTGAGAAAGATGAGAGTAACATGTACAGCAGGCATGTGAAACATAGGGCCCGCGGGCCGGACCCGTCCCGTTGGATTATTTAATACGGCCCGGCATAAATTTCTGAGTATGTCAAAAAATGAAGCAAGTCTCTAGCTCATTTCTATCAAAAGTTGTGATTTTTAAAAAATGAATACAAATCAAATGCTCTCTCTGGTCGCTAGAGGGCAGTAAATGACAGCATGCAGCACTGACACGAGTTAAAGCTTCAGTCAAAGGATGCAATTCCGCTATGAAGCGATTCTGCTATGAAGGATAAATTTGGGTCCGTGGAAATGAATACGTTTTATCAATATCTCGTGCCAGGTTACCCCAAATTAACAGCCATGGCTGCATAAGTTCTATCCATGTTTGGGACTACTTATCTTTGTGAACAGGTGTTCTCTGTAATGAACAATAATAAAACAAAGCAGCGCTCAAGGTTAACAAATAAACACTTGAATGACATTGTTAAATGTGCTGCTACTCAGGATTTGACACCTAATATCGATGCACTTGTGAAGGCAAAAAGATGCCAAGTTACAGGAGCCAGCAGCAGCAAGTAGACTGCAGGAATGCAGTGAGAGAGAGAGAAAAAAAGTGTGATGACACGAAATTTGTTTGCACTCATGAATACAGATCATTAAAAATAAGATTCATCTGGTTTCATATTAAAGATAATTAATATTGTGCAGTATGTTCTCAGCTTCAGTAGGCCCAGCCTAGTAGTTTGATCTGATGTAGTCTAATTTTATTACCCATGCACTGCTATAACTTTTATTTGTATTTCTTTTTTTATTTATTTCAAAGCAGTATGACTATTAAGGCGAAAATATTTTTTTCATAGCTCCCACTTGAGTTTGTTAATGTGGTGAGTTGCTTCAGGTATAAAACTGCATTCACTCAACTGTTAAAATAAACCAGTTGTTAACACATTCACCGTCAAACATGAAAATCTTTTTTTTTTCATTGTTTTAATGTGTTGTGCTTAGAAAAGATCCCTTTTCATCCATGATTATAATATGTAGGGTAGGCTAAAAATGTAGGCTGAATGATAAAGCATAGTACTGAAAAATAAAGCTAAATATTTGGAGTTGATTTGTAGTTACTGATCCGGCTCACCTGAGAACAGAAGGTCTGGATCCGGCCCCACAGCCAAACTGAGTTTGACATGCCTGATCTACACGTTTCCATGAGGCAAACCATGTTCGAGGACATACTTCTGCAGAGAATTTGGCAGAGAGAATCTACAGGGGAACTGTCCAGACCAAGGACATGAGGGGAGGAATTCATATGGAGCCAGTTGCAGTTCAAGAGTACTGCATTCTGAAAAATGTGAATTATTCACCATGTGGGTTTGTCATTCACCCTGATGCTCCATGGCTGGGTTGTTCCCCTGATGGAGTAATCTTCGATCCCTCTGAGAATCCACCATTTGGACTCTTAGAAGTCAAATGCCCCAACATTCAGAGTTATGTGGACTGCCCCTATCTGAAAATGTCAAGCAGTGCTTTGAAACTTCGGAGGCAACACAAGTACTGCTGGCAAGTTCAGGGACAGATCCTCTTGACTGGTTTAGAATGGTGTGATTTTGTTGTGTGTGCTCAGGAGGACACACTAGTTGAGCGAGTTTACAAAAATCAAGAAGTGATGCACACCATTAGAGAAAAAGCGGATCATTTTTTCTTTTACCATTACATACAAAAGTGTTTGCAGTAAAACATAAATACAATGATTACCTGTATAGTGTCAGATTAATTATCTGTTGTTCATTAAGAAGTGATTTGTTTGTTTTTTCTGTCAATGGATTAATTCCACTGTTTTTATGTCTTCCTTTAAGTGCAGACATAAAAAAAATATGAGAAGGATTTTTGATTCTCCAAGCCAAGGTTTATTACAGCAGGTTATTAAGACCAGTAATAATAAAGCATCAAAACATATTTACATATTTTCGATATTTAAATGCATACATTATAAAATTTGCTCCATGTCTTTACAAGTGGTCCATTCTGATAGTTCACAAGCAGACAAGATACAGTAAATAGCTGATTTATGCTGCCTGAAATAGACATGGGGATGACGGTGTCAAACAATTTGTGCTCCTTTACTTGTCGGATGCACCGTTCAACATGTACCCTGAGCCTGGCTACGGACTGTGTGTGTTTTACGTCATGTGCAGACATTCGTGTGCACCTTTTCAGGAAAACTGGCCTGTGGATCTTACATGGTACAAGATCGTCTACCAGGAAGCCCTTATCCACCATTATTGCCATGTCATGGGTAAGTAGAGGAATAATTCCTGACTGTCTGAACATCTCCCTGTCACTAATAGACCCAGCATAGAGTCCAGACACAAAGGTTATGGCACTATGGGGTGCCATTCCAATTAAGAAAGTAGGTTTGGAGTTGGTGACCCGTATCATCTGATGTGTTGCAGGTTCAATCAGTTCCCAGAAGGCCATCAGGTGGTTGTAGGTTGCAAACCTGCAAAGACAGTAGATGGATTATTAAGATACACTGATCAAAAACGAATCAGTCATATCCAGTATTTTTGTTCAGAAGCTCATCTTTTTAGATCATTTTAACTCTATTGTGCACACATTCCAGGCGGACATTTTAAAAATTCCTCAGATTCCCGACATAGTCCACTATAAAACTAGATATCTCAGGTTGTACATATAGGGAAATGATAATTCATGGCTCAAACTGAAGTAGACAGTTGGGGGAACATATTGATTCACTTCAATACCATATTCCTTGGTTTGTTTTATTTTAGAACCTCTATTACAGATGCTAATATGCCAGGAATGTCAGACAGGGTTCCCACACCTTGGTTAACATAAAATTCAAGGACCTTTCAATGACTTTCCAGGACCAACTTCCTCAAATTCAAGGACAGCACCTGCCAGCATTTACCTACTCTTACCCCTGAATATGTTATCAAAAAACGATGTTAATACAACGCAAATTCAAAAGACTGAATGTCATTTCAAGCCATGCATCCTGAAATTTTCTGTGCATGACTGGCAATTTAGCAATGCACATCTGAGATGACGACATTCACGTAAAATGGCTATAGTTGTTGAAGGATCAACAACTACCTACAGGAAACACTTGCTTTCGGTGCTGAACAAACAAACAAATTTCTCTACAGGAGAATGACCAAACTTTGCCAAGTAAAAGTCAGCATAGGCCCTGTAGAATCAATGTCATTTTAAATGAACTTGTGCTGGCAAAATAATGACACGTTGACAGTAGACAAATAATAATAATAATAACAATAATACACATATGCATATACACATACAGTACATACATAAAACAGAGGAGCAAAGCCATATAATGAGATTAGAACTATAGATTTCTAGAGAAATCTGGCGTGAGATGATTCTAGCATACCGGTAGTTTTTAAATCTACTTAATAAAGAATAATATTCATTCATAAAGAGAACAGCCTTTTAACCACTCCACTTATGGTAGTGAATTTATGGAATCAGAGAAATTCGAACTGAAGTATAATGGTATCAAAAGAAAGAAGTTTGAGATTAATCCAGTTTCTAGTGTCCATGCAAAAACTTTGTAAATATTGAGATGGAAAAACATATGCTCCTGGGATTCATCTTCTGACTTAAAAAAGGTCCATTAATCCACATCAAGTTTAACTCTTCTTTCAAGAAACATGGCTACAGGATATATCTTATTTATTATTTTGAAATGAGTCTCTTTTACTTTAGAAGACATGAGCCATTTGACAAGCCTTTGTGGTTTTATAATTTTTATTAGGATGTTTCTTGAAAGAATATCTATTATATCTTTTGTCTCATACCATCAGTGATAATCTTGTTATTACACTTGAACTCAACAGTCATTCACTTTTAACATGGGCATCGAAACAGTCAACTCTGAATATAAAATGTTAAAGGAATCACTTTGCAGACTTTCTTTAAATCTTTATAACAACTCATATCAGATCATATTTTTTCAACAAAGGATGAGAAATTTAAAACATCATGGCAATCTTTTTCATAGCAATCTTTTGTAAATATTGACTTCCTTACCAACTGTGCCCTATTATTCTGTGACCGCGGTCTTCATCCATGTGAAATTTCAAACCCTCTAAAATATTCAAGGACCGTCAAGGACGGCTGTCTTTTATGCCTGTTTTCAAAAACTTTCCAGGGCCTTGAACTTATTTTTTCAGATTCACAAACTTTCAAGGATTTCAAGGACCCGTGGGAACCCTGTAGGCCTATGATATGATATTTATGTCCAATATAGTCCGACAGGCTATGCCAAGCTACCGTAGCCAACTCCGGTAGCATCCGACACGATACAGAGTACTCCAGCACTCAAAAGCTCCAATACTGTCTATAATCTAATGTTTAGTATTAGAATATATATTTTGTACAATATCGCTTATGAAAAATTATCAATTTTTACTCACGTGTACACTGAGTCGCGTCGTAGCGGGTGTACGGTCTCACTTCCGGGTTGGCGAAAATGCCGAAAATTGCTCATATATTCCATAAAAAGTTATCGGTTTATGTTCAAAAGTATCCACAATCAGAATAAAAACGAACAAAATAATCCACGACTGCTTCAGTTTCGCCGAATAGTGCGTTCTGGGGAGCTTGGCTTAGGTTAGCAAAGGTTAGCGGTTAGCTTATGTTGCTATGCTAGCGGACCCACATTGGAAATGAAGCGCGACTTTCCGAGGGCTCAATAAAAAAATATAATTGAGCAATCATGGCAAATGAGGGCTGGTTAGCTTCAGAAGGAAGTAAACTATTGGTTAGAAGAGCTTCCAATCACTTGTAAGGCTCCGGCTTGTCTCTGTGGACTGATCAAGTTGGTGCACTTGCAGTCAACACGAGCGAGTGTGGCCAGGGTTGGCAGGTCGTGCATAAATATCCCGGCCAAAGTCAGTGTAAAATGCGCCCGTCAGAAGCCAAAAGTAGCCCAAAGTGTTAGAGTGTTAAAATTGAGACTATTTAAGGATTATATCGCCATCGATTGTTATTGTTGACTTGTAACTCCCGCGGTGGGCCAAGTCAAAAGTAGCCCAAAAACGAAAAACTTTGAAGGAGTTTCAAACAAGCCCAATATGGAGTGAAAACCGCGAATCTGGCAACCAGGTTTAGATGGTATGTGCAGTATATAAAGAGCTGCAAATTCATATATGTCTCGAGGACGGTATGCCAAAAAGTATATTAACCTAAATATATTTTAGGAAACAGAATAGTCCTATATTACATATATTCTAGTTCTACATTAACTGTTCAAACATTATTCCATTTTTCCCTGTGCAAAAATAAGATTTCGCTACCACAATGCATTACTATTTTGCATAAACCAATCAGCTTCAAGTCGGCATATGACGCCCGCTGACGTTTCTAGGAAGTAAACAGGAAACTAACGAGCTAACTGTGAATGTCTTTGGACTGGCTTGATCAAATTTGACAATTAAGCCATCTTTTTTTAGTTATATTGTGCTGCATCTAATAAAGTATGGTTAGCAAACGCTTCCTTGTATCCATGTTAACGTTAGTGATTGTATCAATAAATTTACCTTGACAGACCACAAGCTATTACTTACTATTGAGATGTTTGTTTTAGCTAGCTAACTATGAAGCTGCTGTGTAAGTAGCATATCATTACATTTTTATTTTTATTCATCTTCCCCCCTGCACAGTGTCAATGAAAAACAAGGTGACAGGAGAGGTCCGCGTGAGGGCAGTTTGTCATAGGTCTATGAGGAAAAGTGAAAAGCCACATGACTTGAGAGTAGGATCAATGGTTACACACACACACACACAAGTGTTTGTGTATATATGTATGTATGTATGTATGTACAAACATGCACTAATCAGTCATAACAATTACTGTTTTTTCGCAAGATATTTAAATATGGCAGTCTGAACTAAAGAAGCAAAAGCAGCCTTAATCCTGTGGTCTTTGCTGAATAAGACTTCCAGGGACTTCACATACAGTTGTTCCTGTTCTGGCAAAACAAAATATCCTGTTCTCACTCAACAAAATATTGGGCGCAGTGGGGGGCGCAAAATTATTCTCATCTATTAATGGGGGGCACGGCAGAAAACGTTTGGGAACCACTCCTTTAATGTATAAGTGTATAGAAGTGTATAACCACTACATCAGATTACTGCCATAATATAAGCAAAGCTGATTAAATATTGAAGGTGTGGTCATCTCCAATCACACCCTTCACTAATCACATTGACTAAATCTATAGCATCAATAAAACATGGTATTTGGTGCCCAAGCTTTTGCATGTGCCTACATATTTTATCTCTCTACCTTCAGTGAATTAAAGTGGATGTGTACAGTCAACTAATTTGGGAAACTTTACCTGACTTATTTATTTTTGCTCAATTACTGCTGTTCAATAAAATGTTAACAGATATTTTAATATATTTTTTCTCCTTAGATGGTGTTAAAACACTCGAGCCCTGTCATTTTGGTGAGCACCCATTGCTCCTGTGTGGCAGGATGTGCCCTGTGCAATCATTTGGTTGCCCTTCTTTATCAGACTGCACACTATTCTCAGCTAGATATTCCTGCTGTACCCCCAGTCCAAAGCTGCACAGACACCGAGCAGCGAGTTACCTAGCATGTCAGTTTGTATGTCACATGTATGTTCATCCATATGTAGCCACCATTAAAACAGTGCTAAATGTGTCCCTACTTTTAGGGTGTGAAGCCAGGACCCGTTGGAGAAATGGAGGTTCGAAAACCAAGGAATTCAACTGCTGACTGTGTGAGGTTATATATATATATATATATATATATATATATATATATATATATATATATATATATATATATATAAGTTATCTTTTAAACCTTATATTCAACATCTATTTAAAAAGCTTAGACTTTTGTTAGGTTTTTATTATAGAAATAAATCTTGTTTTTCTTTTATTGTAAAAAAGAAGTTAGTTGAAGCAACGTTCATGCCTGTATTAGATTATGGAGATATTTTGTATATGAATGCTCCTGTGCACTGTTTGAGCATACTGGACAGTGTGTATCATAGTGCTTTGCGATTTATAACAAACTGTCGACCTCTTACTCATCATTGTTTGTTATACACAAAAGTGAATTGGACTTTGTTGCAGGCACGACGTTTTGCACATTGGTATGTTTTTATTTACAAAGCACTAATTGGGAATTTGCCTAATTATTTATGTTGTCTTCTGAATAGAAGGCAAAGTCTGCTCAGTCTTCGTTCGAGTGAGTTTTTGCAACTTGCTGTTCCTAGAGCTCGAACAGAGCTAGGAAAGACTGCTTTTAGTTTTGCTGCTCCATACACATGGAACCGGTTACAGGCTGATATAAAAATCAAGGACCTTGTTTCTTTGAACAGATTTAAGACTCTGATAAAATCAGTCAGGTCCAGATCATCTGTGTGTGCGTGTTTTAATAAATTTTATGTGAGATTTTGAATGTATCTTGAATGTTGTAATTTGTGCTGCTGCTCGGTCTCTCTTGGCCAGGTCTTTCTTGTAAAAGGGATCTTGTATCTCAAGGGACTAACCTGGTTAAATAAAGGCAAATAAAAAAATAAAAAAATATTACCTTTGATCCATGTGATGTGTAATGAAGTTTAGATTATATTGTGGCAGTAATTTGATTTAATGGTTATACACGTTTTTGCTTTTAATATTTTTCAGAAGTTCACATTATAAAGCGTTTGGATGGAGAAATGCCCAATGTTGCCATGCTAAGAGTGTCAGAGGTCTATAAGAAGTTTTAGTCCTGTAATTGCCCCTCTGGTTACAACAATGGGCATGTGAACTGCAGTCCCATTAGTTGAATGTGCTTTTGGGCCTGTAGAGGCAGGGAGTGTGGTTTCATTCCATCATAAGCCAGCAGCAGTGAGAGAAATTGTGAACATCCCAGGTGCCCCCACTGAAGCACCCCTTGCTATCCAAAACTATAGGCTGGGACGATGAGAATGTGCGTATGTTTTGTGAGAAGAGGAAGAAGTGCATGTTAAGTCCCTGGAAGTGTGATTGAGCATGGGCCAGAGGATTGAAGCTGCAACACAGGAGCAGAGTTGATGTGAAGAATGGCATGGTCTGAGAAAGATGAGAGTAACATGTACAGCAGGCATGTGAAACATAGGGCCCGCGGGCCGGACCCGTCCCGTTGGATTATTTAATACGGCCCGGCATAAATTTCTGAGTATGTCAAAAAATGAAGCAAGTCTCTAGCTCATTTCTATCAAAAGTTGTGATTTTTAAAAAATGAATACAAATCAAATGCTCTCTCTGGTCGCTAGAGGGCAGTAAATGACAGCATGCAGCACTGACACGAGTTAAAGCTTCAGTCAAAGGATGCAATTCCGCTATGAAGCGATTCTGCTATGAAGGATAAATTTGGGTCCGTGGAAATGAATACGTTTTATCAATATCTCGTGCCAGGTTACCCCAAATTAACAGCCATGGCTGCATAAGTTCTATCCATGTTTGGGACTACTTATCTTTGTGAACAGGTGTTCTCTGTAATGAACAATAATAAAACAAAGCAGCGCTCAAGGTTAACAAATAAACACTTGAATGACATTGTTAAATGTGCTGCTACTCAGGATTTGACACCTAATATCGATGCACTTGTGAAGGCAAAAAGATGCCAAGTTACAGGAGCCAGCAGCAGCAAGTAGACTGCAGGAATGCAGTGAGAGAGAGAGAAAAAAAGTGTGATGACACGAAATTTGTTTGCACTCATGAATACAGATCATTAAAAATAAGATTCATCTGGTTTCATATTAAAGATAATTAATATTGTGCAGTATGTTCTCAGCTTCAGTAGGCCCAGCCTAGTAGTTTGATCTGATGTAGTCTAATTTTATTACCCATGCACTGCTATAACTTTTATTTGTATTTCTTTTTTTATTTATTTCAAAGCAGTATGACTATTAAGGCGAAAATATTTTTTTCATAGCTCCCACTTGAGTTTGTTAATGTGGTGAGTTGCTTCAGGTATAAAACTGCATTCACTCAACTGTTAAAATAAACCAGTTGTTAACACATTCACCGTCAAACATGAAAATCTTTTTTTTTTCATTGTTTTAATGTGTTGTGCTTAGAAAAGATCCCTTTTCATCCATGATTATAATATGTAGGGTAGGCTAAAAATGTAGGCTGAATGATAAAGCATAGTACTGAAAAATAAAGCTAAATATTTGGAGTTGATTTGTAGTTACTGATCCGGCTCACCTGAGAACAGAAGGTCTGGATCCGGCCCCACAGCCAAACTGAGTTTGACATGCCTGATCTACACGTTTCCATGAGGCAAACCATGTTCGAGGACATACTTCTGCAGAGAATTTGGCAGAGAGAATCTACAGGGGAACTGTCCAGACCAAGGACATGAGGGGAGGAATTCATATGGAGCCAGTTGCAGTTCAAGAGTACTGCATTCTGAAAAATGTGAATTATTCACCATGTGGGTTTGTCATTCACCCTGATGCTCCATGGCTGGGTTGTTCCCCTGATGGAGTAATCTTCGATCCCTCTGAGAATCCACCATTTGGACTCTTAGAAGTCAAATGCCCCAACATTCAGAGTTATGTGGACTGCCCCTATCTGAAAATGTCAAGCAGTGCTTTGAAACTTCGGAGGCAACACAAGTACTGCTGGCAAGTTCAGGGACAGATCCTCTTGACTGGTTTAGAATGGTGTGATTTTGTTGTGTGTGCTCAGGAGGACACACTAGTTGAGCGAGTTTACAAAAATCAAGAAGTGATGCACACCATTAGAGAAAAAGCGGATCATTTTTTCTTTTACCATTACATACAAAAGTGTTTGCAGTAAAACATAAATACAATGATTACCTGTATAGTGTCAGATTAATTATCTGTTGTTCATTAAGAAGTGATTTGTTTGTTTTTTCTGTCAATGGATTAATTCCACTGTTTTTATGTCTTCCTTTAAGTGCAGACATAAAAAAAATATGAGAAGGATTTTTGATTCTCCAAGCCAAGGTTTATTACAGCAGGTTATTAAGACCAGTAATAATAAAGCATCAAAACATATTTACATATTTTCGATATTTAAATGCATACATTCTAAAATTTGCTCCATGTCTTTACAAGTGGTCCATTCTGATAGTTCACAAGCAGACAAGATACAGTAAATAGCTGATTTATGCTGCCTGAAATAGACATGGGGATGACGGTGTCAAACAATTTGTGCTCCTTTACTTGTCGGATGCACCGTTCAACATGTACCCTGAGCCTGGCTACGGACTGTGTGTGTTTTACGTCATGTGCAGACATTCGTGTGCACCTTTTCAGGAAAACTGGCCTGTGGATCTTACATGGTACAAGATCGTCTACCAGGAAGCCCTTATCCACCATTATTGCCATGTCATGGGTAAGTAGAGGAATAATTCCTGACTGTCTGAACATCTCCCTGTCACTAATAGACCCAGCATAGAGTCCAGACACAAAGGTTATGGCACTATGGGGTGCCATTCCAATTAAGAAAGTAGGTTTGGAGTTGGTGACCCGTATCATCTGATGTGTTGCAGGTTCAATCAGTTCCCAGAAGGCCATCAGGTGGTTGTAGGTTGCAAACCTGCAAAGACAGTAGATGGATTATTAAGATACACTGATCAAAAACGAATCAGTCATATCCAGTATTTTTGTTCAGAAGCTCATCTTTTTAGATCATTTTAACTCTATTGTGCACACATTCCAGGCGGACATTTTAAAAATTCCTCAGATTCCCGACATAGTCCACTATAAAACTAGATATCTCAGGTTGTACATATAGGGAAATGATAATTCATGGCTCAAACTGAAGTAGACAGTTGGGGGAACATATTGATTCACTTCAATACCATATTCCTTGGTTTGTTTTATTTTAGAACCTCTATTACAGATGCTAATATGCCAGGAATGTCAGACAGGGTTCCCACACCTTGGTTAACATAAAATTCAAGGACCTTTCAATGACTTTCCAGGACCAACTTCCTCAAATTCAAGGACAGCACCTGCCAGCATTTACCTACTCTTACCCCTGAATATGTTATCAAAAAACGATGTTAATACAACGCAAATTCAAAAGACTGAATGTCATTTCAAGCCATGCATCCTGAAATTTTCTGTGCATGACTGGCAATTTAGCAATGCACATCTGAGATGACGACATTCACGTAAAATGGCTATAGTTGTTGAAGGATCAACAACTACCTACAGGAAACACTTGCTTTCGGTGCTGAACAAACAAACAAATTTCTCTACAGGAGAATGACCAAACTTTGCCAAGTAAAAGTCAGCATAGGCCCTGTAGAATCAATGTCATTTTAAATGAACTTGTGCTGGCAAAATAATGACACGTTGACAGTAGACAAATAATAATAATAATAACAATAATACACATATGCATATACACATACAGTACATACATAAAACAGAGGAGCAAAGCCATATAATGAGATTAGAACTATAGATTTCTAGAGAAATCTGGCGTGAGATGATTCTAGCATACCGGTAGTTTTTAAATCTACTTAATAAAGAATAATATTCATTCATAAAGAGAACAGCCTTTTAACCACTCCACTTATGGTAGTGAATTTATGGAATCAGAGAAATTCGAACTGAAGTATAATGGTATCAAAAGAAAGAAGTTTGAGATTAATCCAGTTTCTAGTGTCCATGCAAAAACTTTGTAAATATTGAGATGGAAAAACATATGCTCCTGGGATTCATCTTCTGACTTAAAAAAGGTCCATTAATCCACATCAAGTTTAACTCTTCTTTCAAGAAACATGGCTACAGGATATATCTTATTTATTATTTTGAAATGAGTCTCTTTTACTTTAGAAGACATGAGCCATTTGACAAGCCTTTGTGGTTTTATAATTTTTATTAGGATGTTTCTTGAAAGAATATCTATTATATCTTTTGTCTCATACCATCAGTGATAATCTTGTTATTACACTTGAACTCAACAGTCATTCACTTTTAACATGGGCATCGAAACAGTCAACTCTGAATATAAAATGTTAAAGGAATCACTTTGCAGACTTTCTTTAAATCTTTATAACAACTCATATCAGATCATATTTTTTCAACAAAGGATGAGAAATTTAAAACATCATGGCAATCTTTTTCATAGCAATCTTTTGTAAATATTGACTTCCTTACCAACTGTGCCCTATTATTCTGTGACCGCGGTCTTCATCCATGTGAAATTTCAAACCCTCTAAAATATTCAAGGACCGTCAAGGACGGCTGTCTTTTATGCCTGTTTTCAAAAACTTTCCAGGGCCTTGAACTTATTTTTTCAGATTCACAAACTTTCAAGGATTTCAAGGACCCGTGGGAACCCTGTAGGCCTATGATATGATATTTATGTCCAATATAGTCCGACAGGCTATGCCAAGCTACCGTAGCCAACTCCGGTAGCATCCGACACGATACAGAGTACTCCAGCACTCAAAAGCTCCAATACTGTCTATAATCTAATGTTTAGTATTAGAATATATATTTTGTACAATATCGCTTATGAAAAATTATCAATTTTTACTCACGTGTACACTGAGTCGCGTCGTAGCGGGTGTACGGTCTCACTTCCGGGTTGGCGAAAATGCCGAAAATTGCTCATATATTCCATAAAAAGTTATCGGTTTATGTTCAAAAGTATCCACAATCAGAATAAAAACGAACAAAATAATCCACGACTGCTTCAGTTTCGCCGAATAGTGCGTTCTGGGGAGCTTGGCTTAGGTTAGCAAAGGTTAGCGGTTAGCTTATGTTGCTATGCTAGCGGACCCACATTGGAAATGAAGCGCGACTTTCCGAGGGCTCAATAAAAAAATATAATTGAGCAATCATGGCAAATGAGGGCTGGTTAGCTTCAGAAGGAAGTAAACTATTGGTTAGAAGAGCTTCCAATCACTTGTAAGGCTCCGGCTTGTCTCTGTGGACTGATCAAGTTGGTGCACTTGCAGTCAACACGAGCGAGTGTGGCCAGGGTTGGCAGGTCGTGCATAAATATCCCGGCCAAAGTCAGTGTAAAATGCGCCCGTCAGAAGCCAAAAGTAGCCCAAAGTGTTAGAGTGTTAAAATTGAGACTATTTAAGTATTATATCGCCATCGATTGTTATTGTTGACTTGTAACTCCCGCGGTGGGCCAAGTGAAAAGTAGCCCAAAAACGAAAAACTTTGAAGGAGTTTCAAACAAGCCCAATTTGGAGTGAAAACCGCGAATCTGGCAACCAGGTTTAGATGGTATGTGCAGTATATAAAGAGCTGCAAATTCATATATGTCTCGAGGACGGTATGCCAAAAAGTATATTAACCTAAATATATTTTAGGAAACAGAATAGTCCTATATTACATATATTCTAGTTCTACATTAACTGTTCAAACATTATTCCATTTTTCCCTGTGCAAAAATAAGATTTCGCTACCACAATGCATTACTATTTTGCATAAACCAATCAGCTTCAAGTCGGCATATGACGCCCGCTGACGTTTCTAGGAAGTAAACAGGAAACTAACGAGCTAACTGTGAATGTCTTTGGACTGGCTTGATCAAATTTGACAATTAAGCCATCTTTTTTTAGTTATATTGTGCTGCATCTAATAAAGTATGGTTAGCAAACGCTTCCTTGTATCCATGTTAACGTTAGTGATTGTATCAATAAATTTACCTTGACAGACCACAAGCTATTACTTACTATTGAGATGTTTGTTTTAGCTAGCTAACTATGAAGCTGCTGTGTAAGTAGCATATCATTACATTTTTATTTTTATTCATCTTCCCCCCTGCACAGTGTCAATGAAAAACAAGGTGACAGGAGAGGTCCGCGTGAGGGCAGTTTGTCATAGGTCTATGAGGAAAAGTGAAAAGCCACATGACTTGAGAGTAGGATCAATGGTTACACACACACACACACAAGTGTTTGTGTATATATGTATGTATGTATGTATGTACAAACATGCACTAATCAGTCATAACAATTACTGTTTTTTCGCAAGATATTTAAATATGGCAGTCTGAACTAAAGAAGCAAAAGCAGCCTTAATCCTGTGGTCTTTGCTGAATAAGACTTCCAGGGACTTCACATACAGTTGTTCCTGTTCTGGCAAAACAAAATATCCTGTTCTCACTCAACAAAATATTGGGCGCAGTGGGGGGCGCAAAATTATTCTCATCTATTAATGGGGGGCACGGCAGAAAACGTTTGGGAACCACTCCTTTAATGTACAAGTGTATAGAAGTGTATAACCACTACATCAGATTACTGCCATAATATAAGCAAAGCTGATTAAATATTGAAGGTGTGGTCATCTCCAATCACACCCTTCACTAATCACATTGACTAAATCTATAGCATCAATAAAACATGGTATTTGGTGCCCAAGCTTTTGCATGTGCCTACATATTTTATCTCTCTACCTTCAGTGAATTAAAGTGGATGTGTACAGTCAACTAATTTGGGAAACTTTACCTGACTTATTTATTTTTGCTCAATTACTGCTGTTCAATAAAATGTTAACAGATATTTTAATATATTTTTTCTCCTTAGATGGTGTTAAAACACTCGAGCCCTGTCATTTTGGTGAGCACCCATTGCTCCTGTGTGGCAGGATGTGCCCTGTGCAATCATTTGGTTGCCCTTCTTTATCAGACTGCACACTATTCTCAGCTAGATATTCCTGCTGTACCCCCAGTCCAAAGCTGCACAGACACCGAGCAGCGAGTTACCTAGCATGTCAGTTTGTATGTCACATGTATGTTCATCCATATGTAGCCACCATTAAAACAGTGCTAAATGTGTCCCTACTTTTAGGGTGTGAAGCCGGGACCCGTTGGAGAAATGGAGGTTCGAAAACCAAGGAATTCAACTGCTGACTGTGTGAGGTTATATATATATATATAAGTTATCTTTTAAACCTTATATTCAACATCTAATTAAAAAGCTTAGACTTTTGTTAGGTTTTTATTATAGAAATAAATCTTGTTTTTCTTTTATTGTAAAAAAGAAGTTAGTTGAAGCAACGTTCATGCCTGTATTAGATTATGGAGATATTTTGTATATGAATGCTCCTGTGCACTGTTTGAGCATACTGGACAGTGTGTATCATAGTGCTTTGCGATTTATAACAAACTGTCGACCTCTTACTCATCATTGTTTGTTATACACAAAAGTGAATTGGACTTTGTTGCAGGCACGACGTTTTGCACATTGGTATGTTTTTATGTACAAAGCACTAATTGGGAATTTGCCTAATTATTTATGTTGTCTTCTGAATAGAAGGCAAAGTCTGCTCAGTCTTCGTTCGAGTGAGTTTTTGCAACTTGCTGTTCCTAGAGCTCGAACAGAGCTAGGAAAGACTGCTTTTAGTTTTGCTGCTCCATACACATGGAACCGGTTACAGGCTGATATAAAAATCAAGGACCTTGTTTCTTTGAACAGATTTAAGACTCTGATAAAATCAGTCAGGTCCAGATCATCTGTGTGTGCGTGTTTTAATAAATTTTATGTGAGATTTTGAATGTATCTTGAATGTTGTAATTTGTGCTGCTGCTCGGTCTCTCTTGGCCAGGTCTCTCTTGTAAAAGGGATCTTGTATCTCAAGGGACTAACCTGGTTAAATAAAGGCAAATAAAAAAATAAAAAAATATTACCTTTGATCCATGTGATGTGTAATGAAGTTTAGATTATATTGTGGCAGTAATTTGATTTAATGGTTATACACGTTTTTGCTTTTAATATTTTTCAGAAGTTCACATTATAAAGCGTTTGGATGGAGAAATGCCCAATGTTGCCATGCTAAGAGTGTCAGAGGTCTATAAGAAGTTTTAGTCCTGTAATTGCCCCTCTGGTTACAACAATGGGCATGTGAACTGCAGTCCCATTAGTTGAATGTGCTTTTGGGCCTGTAGAGGCAGGGAGTGTGGTTTCATTCCATCATAAGCCAGCAGCAGTGAGAGAAATTGTGAACATCCCAGGTGCCCCCACTGAAGCACCCCTTGCTATCCAAAACTATAGGCTGGGACGATGAGAATGTGCGTATGTTTTGTGAGAAGAGGAAGAAGTGCATGTTAAGTCCCTGGAAGTGTGATTGAGCATGGGCCAGAGGATTGAAGCTGCAACACAGGAGCAGAGTTGATGTGAAGAATGGCATGGTCTGAGAAAGATGAGAGTAACATGTACAGCAGGCATGTGAAACATAGGGCCCGCGGGCCGGACCCGTCCCGTTGGATTATTTAATACGGCCCGGCATAAATTTCTGAGTATGTCAAAAAATGAAGCAAGTCTCTAGCTCATTTCTATCAAAAGTTGTGATTTTTAAAAAATGAATACAAATCAAATGCTCTCTCTGGTCGCTAGAGGGCAGTAAATGACAGCATGCAGCACTGACACGAGTTAAAGCTTCAGTCAAAGGATGCAATTCCGCTATGAAGCGATTCTGCTATGAAGGATAAATTTGGGTCCGTGGAAATGAATACGTTTTATCAATATCTCGTGCCAGGTTACCCCAAATTAACAGCCATGGCTGCATAAGTTCTATCCATGTTTGGGACTACTTATCTTTGTGAACAGGTGTTCTCTGTAATGAACAATAATAAAACAAAGCAGCGCTCAAGGTTAACAAATAAACACTTGAATGACATTGTTAAATGTGCTGCTACTCAGGATTTGACACCTAATATCGATGCACTTGTGAAGGCAAAAAGATGCCAAGTTACAGGAGCCAGCAGCAGCAAGTAGACTGCAGGAATGCAGTGAGAGAGAGAGAAAAAAAGTGTGATGACACGAAATTTGTTTGCACTCATGAATACAGATCATTAAAAATAAGATTCATCTGGTTTCATATTAAAGATAATTAATATTGTGCAGTATGTTCTCAGCTTCAGTAGGCCCAGCCTAGTAGTTTGATCTGATGTAGTCTAATTTTATTACCCATGCACTGCTATAACTTTTATTTGTATTTCTTTTTTTATTTATTTCAAAGCAGTATGACTATTAAGGCGAAAATATTTTTTTCATAGCTCCCACTTGAGTTTGTTAATGTGGTGAGTTGCTTCAGGTATAAAACTGCATTCACTCAACTGTTAAAATAAACCAGTTGTTAACACATTCACCGTCAAACATGAAAATCTTTTTTTTTTCATTGTTTTAATGTGTTGTGCTTAGAAAAGATCCCTTTTCATCCATGATTATAATATGTAGGGTAGGCTAAAAATGTAGGCTGAATGATAAAGCATAGTACTGAAAAATAAAGCTAAATATTTGGAGTTGATTTGTAGTTACTGATCCGGCTCACCTGAGAACAGAAGGTCTGGATCCGGCCCCACAGCCAAACTGAGTTTGACATGCCTGATCTACACGTTTCCATGAGGCAAACCATGTTCGAGGACATACTTCTGCAGAGA
The DNA here is from genome assembly GCF_052324685.1 of Brachyhypopomus gauderio. Classification (NCBI taxonomy): domain Eukaryota; kingdom Metazoa; phylum Chordata; class Actinopteri; order Gymnotiformes; family Hypopomidae; genus Brachyhypopomus; species Brachyhypopomus gauderio. The sequence goes on along the minus strand of NW_027507065.1, from coordinate 109,538 downwards.
ATTTGGCAGAGAGAATCTACAGGGGAACTGTCCAGACCAAGGACATGAGGGGAGGAATTCATATGGAGCCAGTTGCAGTTCAAGAGTACTGCATTCTGAAAAATGTGAATTATTCACCATGTGGGTTTGTCATTCACCCTGATGCTCCATGGCTGGGTTGTTCCCCTGATGGAGTAATCTTCGATCCCTCTGAGAATCCACCATTTGGACTCTTAGAAGTCAAATGCCCCAACATTCAGAGTTATGTGGACTGCCCCTATCTGAAAATGTCAAGCGGTGCTTTGAAACTTCGGAGGCAACACAAGTACTGCTGGCAAGTTCAGGGACAGATCCTCTTGACTGGTTTAGAATGGTGTGATTTTGTTGTGTGTGCTCAGGAGGACACACTAGTTGAGCGAGTTTACAAAAATCAAGAAGTGATGCACACCATTAGAGAAAAAGCGGATCATTTTTTCTTTTACCATTACATACAAAAGTGTTTGCAGTAAAACATAAATACAATGATTACCTGTATAGTGTCAGATTAATTATCTGTTGTTCATTAAGAAGTGATTTGTTTGTTTTTTCTGTCAATGGATTAATTCCACTGTTTTTATGTCTTCCTTTAAGTGCAGACATAAAAAAAATATGAGAAGGATTTTTGATTCTCCAAGCCAAGGTTTATTACAGCAGGTTATTAAGACCAGTAATAATAAAGCATCAAAACATATTTACATATTTTCGATATTTAAATGCATACATTCTAAAATTTGCTCCATGTCTTTACAAGTGGTCCATTCTGATAGTTCACAAGCAGACAAGATACAGTAAATAGCTGATTTATGCTGCCTGAAATAGACATGGGGATGACGGTGTCAAACAATTTGTGCTCCTTTACTTGTCGGATGCACCGTTCAACATGTACCCTGAGCCTGGCTACGGACTGTGTGTGTTTTACGTCATGTGCAGACATTCGTGTGCACCTTTTCAGGAAAACTGGCCTGTGGATCTTACATGGTACAAGATCGTCTACCAGGAAGCCCTTATCCACCATTATTGCCATGTCATGGGTAAGTAGAGGAATAATTCCTGACTGTCTGAACATCTCCCTGTCACTAATAGACCCAGCATAGAGTCCAGACACAAAGGTTATGGCACTATGGGGTGCCATTCCAATTAAGAAAGTAGGTTTGGAGTTGGTGACCCGTATCATCTGATGTGTTGCAGGTTCAATCAGTTCCCAGAAGGCCATCAGGTGGTTGTAGGTTGCAAACCTGCAAAGACAGTAGATGGATTATTAAGATACACTGATCAAAAACGAATCAGTCATATCCAGTATTTTTGTTCAGAAGCTCATCTTTTTAGATCATTTTAACTCTATTGTGCACACATTCCAGGCGGACATTTTAAAAATTCCTCAGATTCCCGACATAGTCCACTATAAAACTAGATATCTCAGGTTGTACATATAGGGAAATGATAATTCATGGCTCAAACTGAAGTAGACAGTTGGGGGAACATATTGATTCACTTCAATACCATATTCCTTGGTTTGTTTTATTTTAGAACCTCTATTACAGATGCTAATATGCCAGGAATGTCAGACAGGGTTCCCACACCTTGGTTAACATAAAATTCAAGGACCTTTCAATGACTTTCCAGGACCAACTTCCTCAAATTCAAGGACAGCACCTGCCAGCATTTACCTACTCTTACCCCTGAATATGTTATCAAAAAACGATGTTAATACAACGCAAATTCAAAAGACTGAATGTCATTTCAAGCCATGCATCCTGAAATTTTCTGTGCATGACTGGCAATTTAGCAATGCACATCTGAGATGACGACATTCACGTAAAATGGCTATAGTTGTTGAAGGATCAACAACTACCTACAGGAAACACTTGCTTTCGGTGCTGAACAAACAAACAAATTTCTCTACAGGAGAATGACCAAACTTTGCCAAGTAAAAGTCAGCATAGGCCCTGTAGAATCAATGTCATTTTAAATGAACTTGTGCTGGCAAAATAATGACACGTTGACAGTAGACAAATAATAATAATAATAACAATAATACACATATGCATATACACATACAGTACATACATAAAACAGAGGAGCAAAGCCATATAATGAGATTAGAACTATAGATTTCTAGAGAAATCTGGCGTGAGATGATTCTAGCATACCGGTAGTTTTTAAATCTACTTAATAAAGAATAATATTCATTCATAAAGAGAACAGCCTTTTAACCACTCCACTTATGGTAGTGAATTTATGGAATCAGAGAAATTCGAACTGAAGTATAATGGTATCAAAAGAAAGAAGTTTGAGATTAATCCAGTTTCTAGTGTCCATGCAAAAACTTTGTAAATATTGAGATGGAAAAACATATGCTCCTGGGATTCATCTTCTGACTTAAAAAAGGTCCATTAATCCACATCAAGTTTAACTCTTCTTTCAAGAAACATGGCTACAGGATATATCTTATTTATTATTTTGAAATGAGTCTCTTTTACTTTAGAAGACATGAGCCATTTGACAAGCCTTTGTGGTTTTATAATTTTTATTAGGATGTTTCTTGAAAGAATATCTATTATATCTTTTGTCTCATACCATCAGTGATAATCTTGTTATTACACTTGAACTCAACAGTCATTCACTTTTAACATGGGCATCGAAACAGTCAACTCTGAATATAAAATGTTAAAGGAATCACTTTGCAGACTTTCTTTAAATCTTTATAACAACTCATATCAGATCATATTTTTTCAACAAAGGATGAGAAATTTAAAACATCATGGCAATCTTTTTCATAGCAATCTTTTGTAAATATTGACTTCCTTACCAACTGTGCCCTATTATTCTGTGACCGCGGTCTTCATCCATGTGAAATTTCAAACCCTCTAAAATATTCAAGGACCGTCAAGGACGGCTGTCTTTTATGCCTGTTTTCAAAAACTTTCCAGGGCCTTGAACTTATTTTTTCAGATTCACAAACTTTCAAGGATTTCAAGGACCCGTGGGAACCCTGTAGGCCTATGATATGATATTTATGTCCAATATAGTCCGACAGGCTATGCCAAGCTACCGTAGCCAACTCCGGTAGCATCCGACACGATACAGAGTACTCCAGCACTCAAAAGCTCCAATACTGTCTATAATCTAATGTTTAGTATTAGAATATATATTTTGTACAATATCGCTTATGAAAAATTATCAATTTTTACTCACGTGTACACTGAGTCGCGTCGTAGCGGGTGTACGGTCTCACTTCCGGGTTGGCGAAAATGCCGAAAATTGCTCATATATTCCATAAAAAGTTATCGGTTTATGTTCAAAAGTATCCACAATCAGAATAAAAACGAACAAAATAATCCACGACTGCTTCAGTTTCGCCGAATAGTGCGTTCTGGGGAGCTTGGCTTAGGTTAGCAAAGGTTAGCGGTTAGCTTATGTTGCTATGCTAGCGGACCCACATTGGAAATGAAGCGCGACTTTCCGAGGGCTCAATAAAAAAATATAATTGAGCAATCATGGCAAATGAGGGCTGGTTAGCTTCAGAAGGAAGTAAACTATTGGTTAGAAGAGCTTCCAATCACTTGTAAGGCTCCGGCTTGTCTCTGTGGACTGATCAAGTTGGTGCACTTGCAGTCAACACGAGCGAGTGTGGCCAGGGTTGGCAGGTCGTGCATAAATATCCCGGCCAAAGTCAGTGTAAAATGCGCCCGTCAGAAGCCAAAAGTAGCCCAAAGTGTTAGAGTGTTAAAATTGAGACTATTTAAGGATTATATCGCCATCGATTGTTATTGTTGACTTGTAACTCCCGCGGTGGGCCAAGTGAAAAGTAGCCCAAAAACGAAAAACTTTGAAGGAGTTTCAAACAAGCCCAATTTGGAGTGAAAACCGCGAATCTGGCAACCAGGTTTAGATGGTATGTGCAGTATATAAAGAGCTGCAAATTCATATATGTCTCGAGGACGGTATGCCAAAAAGTATATTAACCTAAATATATTTTAGGAAACAGAATAGTCCTATATTACATATATTCTAGTTCTACATTAACTGTTCAAACATTATTCCATTTTTCCCTGTGCAAAAATAAGATTTCGCTACCACAATGCATTACTATTTTGCATAAACCAATCAGCTTCAAGTCGGCATATGACGCCCGCTGACGTTTCTAGGAAGTAAACAGGAAACTAACGAGCTAACTGTGAATGTCTTTGGACTGGCTTGATCAAATTTGACAATTAAGCCATCTTTTTTTAGTTATATTGTGCTGCATCTAATAAAGTATGGTTAGCAAACGCTTCCTTGTATCCATGTTAACGTTAGTGATTGTATCAATAAATTTACCTTGACAGACCACAAGCTATTACTTACTATTGAGATGTTTGTTTTAGCTAGCTAACTATGAAGCTGCTGTGTAAGTAGCATATCATTACATTTTTATTTTTATTCATCTTCCCCCCTGCACAGTGTCAATGAAAAACAAGGTGACAGGAGAGGTCCGCGTGAGGGCAGTTTGTCATAGGTCTATGAGGAAAAGTGAAAAGCCACATGACTTGAGAGTAGGATCAATGGTTACACACACACACACACAAGTGTTTGTGTATATATGTATGTATGTATGTATGTACAAACATGCACTAATCAGTCATAACAATTACTGTTTTTTCGCAAGATATTTAAATATGGCAGTCTGAACTAAAGAAGCAAAAGCAGCCTTAATCCTGTGGTCTTTGCTGAATAAGACTTCCAGGGACTTCACATACAGTTGTTCCTGTTCTGGCAAAACAAAATATCCTGTTCTCACTCAACAAAATATTGGGCGCAGTGGGGGGCGCAAAATTATTCTCATCTATTAATGGGGGGCACGGCAGAAAACGTTTGGGAACCACTCCTTTAATGTACAAGTGTATAGAAGTGTATAACCACTACATCAGATTACTGCCATAATATAAGCAAAGCTGATTAAATATTGAAGGTGTGGTCATCTCCAATCACACCCTTCACTAATCACATTGACTAAATCTATAGCATCAATAAAACATGGTATTTGGTGCCCAAGCTTTTGCATGTGCCTACATATTTTATCTCTCTACCTTCAGTGAATTAAAGTGGATGTGTACAGTCAACTAATTTGGGAAACTTTACCTGACTTATTTATTTTTGCTCAATTACTGCTGTTCAATAAAATGTTAACAGATATTTTAATATATTTTTTCTCCTTAGATGGTGTTAAAACACTCGAGCCCTGTCATTTTGGTGAGCACCCATTGCTCCTGTGTGGCAGGATGTGCCCTGTGCAATCATTTGGTTGCCCTTCTTTATCAGACTGCACACTATTCTCAGCTAGATATTCCTGCTGTACCCCCAGTCCAAAGCTGCACAGACACCGAGCAGCGAGTTACCTAGCATGTCAGTTTGTATGTCACATGTATGTTCATCCATATGTAGCCACCATTAAAACAGTGCTAAATGTGTCCCTACTTTTAGGGTGTGAAGCCGGGACCCGTTGGAGAAATGGAGGTTCGAAAACCAAGGAATTCAACTGCTGACTGTGTGAGGTTATATATATATATATATAAGTTATCTTTTAAACCTTATATTCAACATCTAATTAAAAAGCTTAGACTTTTGTTAGGTTTTTATTATAGAAATAAATCTTGTTTTTCTTTTATTGTAAAAAAGAAGTTAGTTGAAGCAACGTTCATGCCTGTATTAGATTATGGAGATATTTTGTATATGAATGCTCCTGTGCACTGTTTGAGCATACTGGACAGTGTGTATCATAGTGCTTTGCGATTTATAACAAACTGTCGACCTCTTACTCATCATTGTTTGTTATACACAAAAGTGAATTGGACTTTGTTGCAGGCACGACGTTTTGCACATTGGTATGTTTTTATTTACAAAGCACTAATTGGGAATTTGCCTAATTATTTATGTTGTCTTCTGAATAGAAGGCAAAGTCTGCTCAGTCTTCGTTCGAGTGAGTTTTTGCAACTTGCTGTTCCTAGAGCTCGAACAGAGCTAGGAAAGACTGCTTTTAGTTTTGCTGCTCCATACACATGGAACCGGTTACAGGCTGATATAAAAATCAAGGACCTTGTTTCTTTGAACAGATTTAAGACTCTGATAAAATCAGTCAGGTCCAGATCATCTGTGTGTGCGTGTTTTAATAAATTTTATGTGAGATTTTGAATGTATCTTGAATGTTGTAATTTGTGCTGCTGCTCGGTCTCTCTTGGCCAGGTCTCTCTTGTAAAAGGGATCTTGTATCTCAAGGGACTAACCTGGTTAAATAAAGGCAAATAAAAAAATAAAAAAATATTACCTTTGATCCATGTGATGTGTAATGAAGTTTAGATTATATTGTGGCAGTAATTTGATTTAATGGTTATACACGTTTTTGCTTTTAATATTTTTCAGAAGTTCACATTATAAAGCGTTTGGATGGAGAAATGCCCAATGTTGCCATGCTAAGAGTGTCAGAGGTCTATAAGAAGTTTTAGTCCTGTAATTGCCCCTCTGGTTACAACAATGGGCATGTGAACTGCAGTCCCATTAGTTGAATGTGCTTTTGGGCCTGTAGAGGCAGGGAGTGTGGTTTCATTCCATCATAAGCCAGCAGCAGTGAGAGAAATTGTGAACATCCCAGGTGCCCCCACTGAAGCACCCCTTGCTATCCAAAACTATAGGCTGGGACGATGAGAATGTGCGTATGTTTTGTGAGAAGAGGAAGAAGTGCATGTTAAGTCCCTGGAAGTGTGATTGAGCATGGGCCAGAGGATTGAAGCTGCAACACAGGAGCAGAGTTGATGTGAAGAATGGCATGGTCTGAGAAAGATGAGAGTAACATGTACAGCAGGCATGTGAAACATAGGGCCCGCGGGCCGGACCCGTCCCGTTGGATTATTTAATACGGCCCGGCATAAATTTCTGAGTATGTCAAAAAATGAAGCAAGTCTCTAGCTCATTTCTATCAAAAGTTGTGATTTTTAAAAAATGAATACAAATCAAATGCTCTCTCTGGTCGCTAGAGGGCAGTAAATGACAGCATGCAGCACTGACACGAGTTAAAGCTTCAGTCAAAGGATGCAATTCCGCTATGAAGCGATTCTGCTATGAAGGATAAATTTGGGTCCGTGGAAATGAATACGTTTTATCAATATCTCGTGCCAGGTTACCCCAAATTAACAGCCATGGCTGCATAAGTTCTATCCATGTTTGGGACTACTTATCTTTGTGAACAGGTGTTCTCTGTAATGAACAATAATAAAACAAAGCAGCGCTCAAGGTTAACAAATAAACACTTGAATGACATTGTTAAATGTGCTGCTACTCAGGATTTGACACCTAATATCGATGCACTTGTGAAGGCAAAAAGATGCCAAGTTACAGGAGCCAGCAGCAGCAAGTAGACTGCAGGAATGCAGTGAGAGAGAGAGAAAAAAAGTGTGATGACACGAAATTTGTTTGCACTCATGAATACAGATCATTAAAAATAAGATTCATCTGGTTTCATATTAAAGATAATTAATATTGTGCAGTATGTTCTCAGCTTCAGTAGGCCCAGCCTAGTAGTTTGATCTGATGTAATCTATTTCAAAGCAGTATGACTATTAAGGCGAAAATATTTTTTTCATAGCTCCCACTTGAGTTTGTTAATGTGGTGAGTTGCTTCAGGTATAAAACTGCATTCACTCAACTGTTAAAATAAACCAGTTGTTAACACATTCACCGTCAAACATGAAAATCTTTTTTTTTTCATTGTTTTAATGTGTTGTGCTTAGAAAAGATCCCTTTTCATCCATGATTATAATATGTAGGGTAGGCTAAAAATGTAGGCTGAATGATAAAGCATAGTACTGAAAAATAAAGCTAAATATTTGGAGTTGATTTGTAGTTACTGATCCGGCTCACCTGAGAACAGAAGGTCTGGATCCGGCCCCACAGCCAAACTGAGTTTGACATGCCTGATCTACACGTTTCCATGAGGCAAACCATGTTCGAGGACATACTTCTGCAGAGAATTTGGCAGAGAGAATCTACAGGGGAACTGTCCAGACCAAGGACATGAGGGGAGGAATTCATATGGAGCCAGTTGCAGTTCAAGAGTACTGCATTCTGAAAAATGTGAATTATTCACCATGTGGGTTTGTCATTCACCCTGATGCTCCATGGCTGGGTTGTTCCCCTGATGGAGTAATCTTCGATCCCTCTGAGAATCCACCATTTGGACTCTTAGAAGTCAAATGCCCCAACATTCAGAGTTATGTGGACTGCCCCTATCTGAAAATGTCAAGCGGTGCTTTGAAACTTCGGAGGCAACACAAGTACTGCTGGCAAGTTCAGGGACAGATCCTCTTGACTGGTTTAGAATGGTGTGATTTTGTTGTGTGTGCTCAGGAGGACACACTAGTTGAGCGAGTTTACAAAAATCAAGAAGTGATGCACACCATTAGAGAAAAAGCGGATCATTTTTTCTTTTACCATTACATACAAAAGTGTTTGCAGTAAAACATAAATACAATGATTACCTGTATAGTGTCAGATTAATTATCTGTTGTTCATTAACCCTTATATGGTCCAAGGGTCTGTGGGACCCATTTTTAAAAAATCAGCTTAAAAAAATTCTACAATTTTTTTTTTTTCAAACTGAGATTCATTGGTCCTTGGCTCATTTTCTGTGAGCAACATAAATCAGAAAATATTTTCAATGACTACCCCCCCGTACCCCCCCCTTCACATTTGTATTACATACAGGGTCCAGGGTCCACTGGGCCCTGGGCTAGTCAAAGTGGGCAATCAACATTGGGTTGGGTAGTTGATAGTCGACTGTATGACTTTAAAGGATATACAAACAAAGGACAGAGGAGTTTGGCATGCAAAGGTGAGCAACCATCAACACTTTTGATGGTTGTCACATCAGGGGTTGATTGCATATTGTCAGACAGCAGACGAAGAATCTCTATAGAGACAAAGGGGTGAGATCTGAAAGAAGCATCTTTTCTCTCAGCCCTCATTATCCCTCCCTCCTCTCTGGACCTGTGTGTGTGTGTGTGTGTGTGTGTGTGTGTGTGTGTGTGTGTGTGTGTGTGTGTCTATGTGTGTGTGAGTGTGTGTTTCATCCAATCATGGGGACATGATGCTATAAATGCTAAAAATGCTATAAAAGATGGCAAAGCGATTCTCAATTCAGACTGCCTTACAGCTGATATTGGAAGAGACAGAGGATTTTGATGGTGATTCAGAAGAAGAAATTTCAGGATCACATTTCTGAAATATCAGAGTCTGATACTGATAATGAAAAGGAGGATGAGCAGCAGCCAGCTCCGTTAGCACCAGCCCGTCAGCAGCTAGCCATAGGACCAGCCTGTCAGCCAGCATGATTTATGATTCATTTCCTTATTGTGTTACATTTTAATAAAAAAGTAACTAATAAATAAATGAGAGCAAACTAATTTAACATATGTATTGTTTATTTTACTTGCAATTGGGCAATTGGGCTAAATCTGCTGATTATTTTAACAAAAAATGCAATGGGTCCACCACACCCAGCTGGACCCCAAGAATGTAGACCACGCCCGGATCTCATCAGGGTTAAGAAGTGATTTGTTTGTTTTTTCTGTCAATGGATTAATTCCACTGTTTTTATGTCTTCCTTTAAGTGCAGACATAAAAAAAATATGAGAAGGATTTTTGATTCTCCAAGCCAAGGTTTATTACAGCAGGTTATTAAGACCAGTAATAATAAAGCATCAAAACATATTTACATATTTTCGATATTTAAATGCATACATTCTAAAATTTGCTCCATGTCTTTACAAGTGGTCCATTCTGATAGTTCACAAGCAGACAAGATACAGTAAATAGCTGATTTATGCTGCCTGAAATAGACATGGGGATGACGGTGTCAAACAATTTGTGCTCCTTTACTTGTCGGATGCACCGTTCAACATGTACCCTGAGCCTGGCTACGGACTGTGTGTGTTTTACGTCATGTGCAGACATTCGTGTGCACCTTTTCAGGAAAACTGGCCTGTGGATCTTACATGGTACAAGATCGTCTACCAGGAAGCCCTTATCCACCATTATTGCCATGTCATGGGTAAGTAGAGGAATAATTCCTGACTGTCTGAACATCTCCCTGTCACTAATAGACCCAGCATAGAGTCCAGACACAAAGGTTATGGCACTATGGGGTGCCATTCCAATTAAGAAAGTAGGTTTGGAGTTGGTGACCCGTATCATCTGATGTGTTGCAGGTTCAATCAGTTCCCAGAAGGCCATCAGGTGGTTGTAGGTTGCAAACCTGCAAAGACAGTAGATGGATTATTAAGATACACTGATCAAAAACGAATCAGTCATATCCAGTATTTTTGTTCAGAAGTTCATCTTTTTAGATCATTTTAACTCTATTGTGCACACATTCCAGGCGGACATTTTAAAAATTCCTCAGATTCCCGACATAGTCCACTATAAAACTAGATATCTCAGGTTGTACATATAGGGAAATGATAATTCATGGCTCAAACTGAAGTAGACAGTTGGGGGAACATATTGATTCACTTCAATACCATATTCCTTGGTTTGTTTTATTTTAGAACCTCTATTACAGATGCTAATATGCCAGGAATGTCAGACAGGGTTCCCACACCTTGGTTAACATAAAATTCAAGGACCTTTCAATGACTTTCCAGGACCAACTTCCTCAAATTCAAGGACAGCACCTGCCAGCATTTACCTACTCTTACCCCTGAATATGTTATCAAAAAACGATGTTAATACAACGCAAATTCAAAAGACTGAATGTCATTTCAAGCCATGCATCCTGAAATTTTCTGTGCATGACTGGCAATTTAGCAATGCACATCTGAGATGACGACATTCACGTAAAATGGCTATAGTTGTTGAAGGATCAACAACTACCTACAGGAAACACTTGCTTTCGGTGCTGAACAAACAAACAAATTTCTCTACAGGAGAATGACCAAACTTTGCCAAGTAAAAGTCAGCATAGGCCCTGTAGAATCAATGTAATTTTAAATGAACTTGTGCTGGCAAAATAATGACACGTTGACAGTAGACAAATAATAATAATAATAACAATAATACACATATGCATATACACATTGTCTTAGAAATTCTGAAACCCTTCAATGGTGAGTACAAAAAAAGTCAGAAGCAGTTGGGTTAGATAATAAGTACAATGATTTATTTAAACATAGACATAGATTAAACCCTTGAGATCTCCGTTACAAACACCCACGTGTCAGTCACAGAGAGAGCTAATTCCCCATTCCGAACTCTCATCCTTTATACCCTTGATCATCAATACACACGGTGTCCACGAGGTGAACACACGGTTATTAACTAAATATGATTGGACAAAGTAAGGAGTGATTAACTCTGATTTGACAGATGCATATGATGCGTGCCCCCTCCCTGCTCAGCATCCTCGTGATGGCATGGCAGACTGAGTGTCGCCGTAGTCCTTTCCAAGCTGAGATTATGCGTCTCCAGCGAGGTCAGTTTAGGAACATCCAGAGGAACATCAGATTAAATGTCCCAGACAGGCACACATAAACACATCTCTGAGGCCTACTAAAGTCACCAGAATGACTTTAGTGCTTTGATTAACACACATATGCAAAAACCTTATTTCTAATGTGTTTAACGTATACTAAGAAAGCCTGATCTAAATGGAAATCACCAAATTTCCACCACATTTCCCTCCTTTTTGTCCTTTATGGACAAATTACATTGACTACAGACCACTCCAATACAGGCTTTCGATCGTAGCATAATTTCCAGGAAGTACATGGATGGTCAAACAATTCACACCTGATTACAAACAGAATACAACATTGGTCAATGAAGTTAATCAAACCAAATCATCATCATCATCATCATCATCAGTAAATGAATCAACATCAGGTGGTAGATTTGTAGCCTTGACATCTGTCCTCATCGTGAGGTCCTCAGGTTTTAGCGCCGTGTCTGCAGCCTGCAAGACACAACTCCTCAGAAGTGACAGCAAACAAGGCACACAGAAAACCATCAACAACAATCGCCATTGTGCTCCATCACCGGATGAGCAAGAGCACAGGGTTCATGGTGGGTGATCGTTGACCCTTCTTGACAGCCGTTGTGCTTGGAGTGCGGGTCACGCCCTTACTGCACTTCCACCCACTCGACTGAGGCGCCCAAACACCCTCCTTTCACCCTACAGAAGCTGGGATGCTTCAGGACCGCTCTTCGTCTGCTCAGGTATTGGAACCTTCTTGCAATGGCTAGCGTGAATCCACGTTCCAGGTCGTGCTGTGGACCTTAGGTAACGCCTCTTTCACCGCCCTGTGAACTTGTGACAAGACAGAGGACAGGTTTGCACAGTAAATCAACATGGCATCATTGCACTCGCTCGTGGTGGGTGCAGAGGGTCGTTCTCACCCGATGCCTGTATTTGGCGGCCTGCCAAATAAGATCTCATTGTTATCATACATCCCCCCTGTTGACACATCATCTTTACCATGTGTCAATCGTGCATACACAGGAAACATGCTCCCAGGAAGAAACGGTTTGTCATTGGGCTCAACCCAAAGGCCCCCCCGCTTCACCGCACCCGCCCGCTGCCACGCAGACAGCTCCGAGGCGGTTGCTGTCTTCTGGAGCTCGCTTATCTCAGCTGTTGTGGAAACAACGGTGTTATCAGCACACAGAGTGTACATGGTGTCCAAACCCTGCTTAAATGACTGCCCAGCTGCTTGCTTTGCAGCCAAATCTGCCCGTTCATTACCCAAAGAAACAGAATCTTTATTGTCAGAATATATACATCACATTTACATACCGCTATTTGCTTCGGGACGAGAATGGCATCACGAAGTTCAGCAATTGATTTCCGATGTGTGATCAACTTCCCCAATGAAGTGAGAACCCCCCTGTGTGTCCAGATAGCCCCGAAGTCGTGCACTACTTCAAAGGCATACCTGTTGCCTGTGCGAATCGCCACTGTTTTACCTAGAACCACTCAGCATGCCTGAGTCAGAGCCACCAATTCAGCTGCCTGCGCCGAATGGTGCCCTGACAGTGGTCCAGGTTCAACAGTGCTGTGTTGCGAAATCCCTGCATAACCCACACAGTTTTTCTCTGTTGCTGGATTACGTGATGCCGATCCGTCCACAAATAGCTCCAGACCTCCCTCAGGTCTGGCATTGGGGAATAGATCTCAGTCGCCGCTTATCATCTGCTGTTTGGACAAACAGAAATACAGAGTTAGCCAGGCCCAATGTTAAGGATGTGTGCAACGCTTGTTTTTAAATGCATTAAAGGCCTGTCGACAGCCTTAGCTTAGGTGAGTGACAGTGTATGGTTGACCATCAACCTTAAAAGCAAACCAAAGCTGTGAGTTTGCATGTGCCGGTACAGAAAAGAAGGCATTAGCCAAATCAACAAAAAACCCACTTACTGTCAGGTGAGACTTGTGACAGAACTGTTAGGGGATTCGGTACCAACGGGGCTCCTGCTACCACATCTAAATTTTACCGCCTGGAGAGCTTTTAACAACCTCCACTCCTCGGTACACCAGGCTCCCTAAATTTTCACTCAGGAAAAAAATTGGAACTCCCACTGGTGAATTAGCATATGGAACAATTACCCCCCCCTTTCCCAATGTCTCAAAGACTGGTCGTATCCCCTTGACCGCTTCAAGGGGTACTGTGGTTTGCAAGGCCTACGGTCTGACCTAGATGTGTTTCTCTAAGTCACACTCCCCTGGGACCACAGAGTCCGTGGGACTCCCTTCAGTCACACACACACACACACCCTCTTATCTTTGGACATTGGAATGTTGGCAACTCGCCCAGATACAGCTGCACTCCCCTGCTCACTCTGACCTCCCAAATCAGTGGTTTAGAAAAACCCGTCCATTGACGGACTGTACCGCACACCATCACACCCACTCCCACAGCCATGCGCACACAAACCCTGCCTCAGCCACACCGTTTACTGTTTGAAACCTAACCTGCTCTGCCCAAGTTAACCCCAAAAAAAACATAACCGCTCAGCAGCAGCACTTGTCTCATAAAACAGCATATATTCCCCCACATGACAGTTCACAATTATTTTGCATAAATCCAGTAGCAGAATCAGTTATTTTATCACTGTCATCAACATCAATTTGTAACAACTCAGTATCAGACTGAAGCACATTACTTATCTCATTAACATTTAAAGGCAAAAGCATTTCTTCATTGCAAGGCATTTTATCACTATCAATGATATCACTACAAACAGCATCAGTATGAGTTAGCGGAAGCATTTCTTCATTGCAAAGCGTGGGAAAAATTTGTGTCTTACCTGACCCTTCCGGAACATCACCAGTCGACCCCTCCGACCATCAGTCCCCACCATGACTTTGCCGACCTTGCTTTTCCCGCTTATCCTGTCTTTGTGGACACTCCTTTGACCAGTGTCCGTCTTCTCCACAGATGTAACAAGCGTTGTCGTCATCATCTCTCCTGCGGTTCTTCACCTTTTTAGTCCTCTTCTGCTCCTTCCCGCTTTTGCCTCCTGCACAGTTACCTTTTTCATCGCCCCTCATCACTCGAACCATGGAAAGTTGTGTTTGCCGCGGTTCTTTGTCTTGCTTCCAGGCACTCACCGTCTTCCATCGCCTTTCCGCGTGGATAGCATGTTGCACAATCACTTCCATCTTGGCTGTCTCCCACGTGATGCAAGTGTCCTTGAGCTTCTCGGAAATCTCCGGCTTCAGTCCATTGATGAAAGCATTCCGCAAATGAGCTTCATAGGGTGTGATTGGCCCGTTGTCCATCCTGTCGGGCTTGTCCATGCCGCAGTGAGCATCATGCACCTGGGTGAGTCGATACAGGTACTCCTGCACAGTCTCTGAGTCATTTTGTTTACAAATAGCTATTTTGGTTAAATCCATAACAAGGGGAAAGGCATCCCGTATTGCTGCACATAGTTCATGTAACATTGTCCGATACGGTTTGTTACCTTCATGTGACCACTCACTGTTGACCAACTGAATGTTCTTGAGTGACCAGTCCATCTGGATCTTTGTAACCTCTACTCCCAGTTTCAGGCCCAGGAGTCGTCGCAGCTCATGTGACGTCGGCCTGAACTCACGGCAAAACATGTCCAGTTCATGTGCAAACTTACGCCCCCCAATGTCACCAGGGAGCTTGAACTGCTTCATCACTTCCTGTAAATCTGCAACAGTCCATGTTCTCATAACAAGCATAGGCCCATCCTGACCAGCCACCTCTACCATTGGGCACATCACCTGATCATTGGTTGTTTCCGGAAGAGGGGACAGGGGCGGCTCGCTGACGTGGACCATCCGTCCTTGGCTTGGTCCGGCAGTTGTGTCTTGCCCGTCTCGCGATCTTGTGTGCATAGCCACTGGGCTGATTGGACGTGCTGGAGGAGGCTTGTTTTGTCTGACTGGTTCCTGGGGCTTGACGTCGGTGGGGTTGGGTGGGGCCGTCAGGGCGGTTGGGGGTCGCCTGGGACATCCGTCCAGGTCTGGATCTGCAACACACTTAACAGACTGGAGATTCTTAAGTTCCCGTTGAACTTCATATTTAGTTTGTGTTTGCAATCTATAATCCCGCCGTTTCGCCTCCCTCTCCCACAAGTCAAAAGCTTCCCAGTTTACCTTGAACCCATCATATTGTTCTTTTATCAGACTTCGTTTTAATGCTGCAATTCGGTTCATGTTAAAACTCCCTCCCTCTGGGAAATCACATTTCTTTACCCACATGTGAAATTGTTTTAAACTTTCGGGCCCATACCGTTCTTTCATGTACCTTATTCTAGGATGTGCGTGCAGTATCTCACTGACCTCCCTGTCAGTATGACTACTACCACATCCGCCCATTTTGCTGCTTCGTGGATTTAAAAAAATAACAACTCTCACACAACACTCACACTCACGCAGAACCTGACTCTCACTCTCCCTGATACTCTGCTCCTCGACTCCTAGCCGAGGGTGAAACACTTAATCATTCAGTTACCCCGCCCGATAACCATAACCGTGTATACACGCACCAGGAGAGAAGTCCCAACCTCTGCAATAAGTTTATATCAACACTTTGTACTCACCAGGGTTTAGTTAACTTAAATGTTCGTCTGTTCCTGGGAAAACTCCGACGCCGAGGAGGCACACACACCTGCGAGTCCCGCTCAACGGAATTTGTCGTTGGCTGACTGAAGTAAGGCCTTCAGGAGCTAAGCGCTTAGTCTCCCCCTCAGGTGTGCCGTCCTCAGTCGTGGAGTCCCATCTGGGGTGCCAAAATGTCTTAGAAATTCTGAAACCCTTCAATGGTGAGTACAAAAAAAGTCAGAAGCAGTTGGGTTAGATAATAAGTACAATGATTTATTTAAACATAGACATAGATTAAACCCTTGAGATCTCCATTACAAACACCCACGTGTCAGTCACAGAGAGAGCTAATTCCCCATTCCGAACTCTCATCCTTTATACCCTTGATCATCAATACACACGGTGTCCACGAGGTGAACACACGGTTATTAACTAAATATGATTGGACAAAGTAAGGAGTGATTAACTCTGATTTGACAGATGCATATGATGCGTGCCCCCTCCCTGCTCAGCATCCTCGTGATGGCATGGCAGACTGAGTGTCGCCGTAGTCCTTTCCAAGCTGAGATTATGCGTCTCCAGCGAGGTCAGTTTAGGAACATCCAGAGGAACATCAGATTAAATGTCCCAGACAGGCACACATAAACACATCTCTGAGGCCTACTAAAGTCACCAGAATGACTTTAGTGCTTTGATTAACACACATATGCAAAAACCTTATTTCTAATGTGTTTAACGTATACTAAGAAAGCCTGATCTAAATGGAAATCACCAAATTTCCACCACAACATACAGTACATACATAAAACAGAGGAGCAAAGCCATATAATGAGATTAGAACTATAGATTTCTAGAGAAATCTGGCGTGAGATGATTCTAGCATAGTTTTTAAATCTACTTAATAAAGAATAATATTCATTCATAAAGAGAACAGCCTTTTAACCACTCCACTTATGGTAGTGAATTTATGGAATCAGAGAAATTCGAACTGAAGTATAATGGTATCAAAAGAAAGAAGTTTGAGATTAATCCAGTTTCTAGTGTCCATGCAAAAACTTTGTAAATATTGAGATGGAAAAACATATGCTCCTGGGATTCATCTTCTGACTTAAAAAAGGTCCATTAATCCACATCAAGTTTAACTCTTCTTTCAAGAAACATGGCTACAGGATATATCTTATTTATTATTTTGAAATGAGTCTCTTTTACTTTAGAAGACATGAGCCATTTGACAAGCCTTTGTGGTTTTATAATTTTTATTAGGATGTTTCTTGAAAGAATATCTATTATATCTTTTGTCTCATACCATCAGTGATAATCTTGTTATTACACTTGAACTCAACAGTCATTCACTTTTAACATGGGCATCGAAACAGTCAACTCTGAATATAAAATGTTAAAGGAATCACTTTGCAGACTTTCTTTAAATCTTTATAACAACTCATATCAGATCATATTTTTTCAACAAAGGATGAGAAATTTAAAACATCATGGCAATCTTTTTCATAGCAATCTTTTGTAAATATTGACTTCCTTACCAACTGTGCCCTATTATTCTGTGACCGCGGTCTTCATCCATGTGAAATTTCAAACCCTCTAAAATATTCAAGGACCGTCAAGGACGGCTGTCTTTTATGCCTGTTTTCAAAAACTTTCCAGGGCCTTGAACTTATTTTTTCAGATTCACAAACTTTCAAGGATTTCAAGGACCCGTGGGAACCCTGTAGGCCTATGATATGATATTTATGTCCAATATAGTCCGACAGGCTATGCCAAGCTACCGTAGCCAACTCCGGTAGCATCCGACACGATACAGAGTACTCCAGCACTCAAAAGCTCCAATACTGTCTATAATCTAATGTTTAGTATTAGAATATATATTTTGTACAATATCGCTTATGAAAAATTATCAATTTTTACTCACGTGTACACTGAGTCGCGTCGTAGCGGGTGTACGGTCTCACTTCCGGGTTGGCGAAAATGCCGAAAATTGCTCATATATTCCATAAAAAGTTATCGGTTTATGTTCAAAAGTATCCACAATCAGAATAAAAACGAACAAAATAATCCACGACTGCTTCAGTTTCGCCGAATAGTGCGTTCTGGGGAGCTTGGCTTAGGTTAGCAAAGGTTAGCGGTTAGCTTATGTTGCTATGCTAGCGGACCCACATTGGAAATGAAGCGCGACTTTCCGAGGGCTCAATAAAAAAATATAATTGAGCAATCATGGCAAATGAGGGCTGGTTAGCTTCAGAAGGAAGTAAACTATTGGTTAGAAGAGCTTCCAATCACTTGTAAGGCTCCGGCTTGTCTCTGTGGACTGATCAAGTTGGTGCACTTGCAGTCAACACGAGCGAGTGTGGCCAGGGTTGGCAGGTCGTGCATAAATATCCCGGCCAAAGTCAGTGTAAAATGCGCCCGTCAGAAGCCAAAAGTAGCCCAAAGTGTTAGAGTGTTAAAATTGAGACTATTTAAGGATTATATCGCCATCGATTGTTATTGTTGACTTGTAACTCCCGCGGTGGGCCAAGTGAAAAGTAGCCCAAAAACGAAAAACTTTGAAGGAGTTTCAAACAAGCCCAATTTGGAGTGAAAACCGCGAATCTGGCAACCAGGTTTAGATGGTATGTGCAGTATATAAAGAGCTGCAAATTCATATATGTCTCGAGGACGGTATGCCAAAAAGTATATTAACCTAAATATATTTTAGGAAACAGAATAGTCCTATATTACATATATTCTAGTTCTACATTAACTGTTCAAACATTATTCCATTTTTCCCTGTGCAAAAATAAGATTTCGCTACCACAATGCATTACTATTTTGCATAAACCAATCAGCTTCAAGTCGGCATATGACGCCCGCTGACGTTTCTAGGAAGTAAACAGGAAACTAACGAGCTAACTGTGAATGTCTTTGGACTGGCTTGATCAAATTTGACAATTAAGCCATCTTTTTTTAGTTATATTGTGCTGCATCTAATAAAGTATGGTTAGCAAACGCTTCCTTGTATCCATGTTAACGTTAGTGATTGTATCAATAAATTTACCTTGACAGACCACAAGCTATTACTTACTATTGAGATGTTTGTTTTAGCTAGCTAACTATGAAGCTGCTGTGTAAGTAGCATATCATTACATTTTTATTTTTATTCATCTTCCCCCCTGCACAGTGTCAATGAAAAACAAGGTGACAGGAGAGGTCCGCGTGAGGGCAGTTTGTCATAGGTCTATGAGGAAAAGTGAAAAGCCACATGACTTGAGAGTAGGATCAATGGTTACACACACACACACACAAGTGTTTGTGTATATATGTATGTATGTATGTATGTACAAACATGCACTAATCAGTCATAACAATTACTGTTTTTTCGCAAGATATTTAAATATGGCAGTCTGAACTAAAGAAGCAAAAGCAGCCTTAATCCTGTGGTCTTTGCTGAATAAGACTTCCAGGGACTTCACATACAGTTGTTCCTGTTCTGGCAAAACAAAATATCCTGTTCTCACTCAACAAAATATTGGGCGCAGTGGGGGGCGCAAAATTATTCTCATCTATTAATGGGGGGCACGGCAGAAAACGTTTGGGAACCACTCCTTTAATGTACAAGTGTATAGAAGTGTATAACCACTACATCAGATTACTGCCATAATATAAGCAAAGCTGATTAAATATTGAAGGTGTGGTCATCTCCAATCACACCCTTCACTAATCACATTGACTAAATCTATAGCATCAATAAAACATGGTATTTGGTGCCCAAGCTTTTGCATGTGCCTACATATTTTATCTCTCTACCTTCAGTGAATTAAAGTGGATGTGTACAGTCAACTAATTTGGGAAACTTTACCTGACTTATTTATTTTTGCTCAATTACTGCTGTTCAATAAAATGTTAACAGATATTTTAATATATTTTTTCTCCTTAGATGGTGTTAAAACACTCGAGCCCTGTCATTTTGGTGAGCACCCATTGCTCCTGTGTGGCAGGATGTGCCCTGTGCAATCATTTGGTTGCCCTTCTTTATCAGACTGCACACTATTCTCAGCTAGATATTCCTGCTGTACCCCCAGTCCAAAGCTGCACAGACACCGAGCAGCGAGTTACCTAGCATGTCAGTTTGTATGTCACATGTATGTTCATCCATATGTAGCCACCATTAAAACAGTGCTAAATGTGTCCCTACTTTTAGGGTGTGAAGCCGGGACCCGTTGGAGAAATGGAGGTTCGAAAACCAAGGAATTCAACTGCTGACTGTGTGAGGTTATATATATATATATAAGTTATCTTTTAAACCTTATATTCAACATCTAATTAAAAAGCTTAGACTTTTGTTAGGTTTTTATTATAGAAATAAATCTTGTTTTTCTTTTATTGTAAAAAAGAAGTTAGTTGAAGCAACGTTCATGCCTGTATTAGATTATGGAGATATTTTGTATATGAATGCTCCTGTGCACTGTTTGAGCATACTGGACAGTGTGTATCATAGTGCTTTGCGATTTATAACAAACTGTCGACCTCTTACTCATCATTGTTTGTTATACACAAAAGTGAATTGGACTTTGTTGCAGGCACGACGTTTTGCACATTGGTATGTTTTTATTTACAAAGCACTAATTGGGAATTTGCCTAATTATTTATGTTGTCTTCTGAATAGAAGGCAAAGTCTGCTCAGTCTTCGTTCGAGTGAGTTTTTGCAACTTGCTGTTCCTAGAGCTCGAACAGAGCTAGGAAAGACTGCTTTTAGTTTTGCTGCTCCATACACATGGAACCGGTTACAGGCTGATATAAAAATCAAGGACCTTGTTTCTTTGAACAGATTTAAGACTCTGATAAAATCAGTCAGGTCCAGATCATCTGTGTGTGCGTGTTTTAATAAATTTTATGTGAGATTTTGAATGTATCTTGAATGTTGTAATTTGTGCTGCTGCTCGGTCTCTCTTGGCCAGGTCTCTCTTGTAAAAGGGATCTTGTATCTCAAGGGACTAACCTGGTTAAATAAAGGCAAATAAAAAAATAAAAAAATATTACCTTTGATCCATGTGATGTGTAATGAAGTTTAGATTATATTGTGGCAGTAATTTGATTTAATGGTTATACACGTTTTTGCTTTTAATATTTTTCAGAAGTTCACATTATAAAGCGTTTGGATGGAGAAATGCCCAATGTTGCCATGCTAAGAGTGTCAGAGGTCTATAAGAAGTTTTAGTCCTGTAATTGCCCCTCTGGTTACAACAATGGGCATGTGAACTGCAGTCCCATTAGTTGAATGTGCTTTTGGGCCTGTAGAGGCAGGGAGTGTGGTTTCATTCCATCATAAGCCAGCAGCAGTGAGAGAAATTGTGAACATCCCAGGTGCCCCCACTGAAGCACCCCTTGCTATCCAAAACTATAGGCTGGGACGATGAGAATGTGCGTATGTTTTGTGAGAAGAGGAAGAAGTGCATGTTAAGTCCCTGGAAGTGTGATTGAGCATGGGCCAGAGGATTGAAGCTGCAACACAGGAGCAGAGTTGATGTGAAGAATGGCATGGTCTGAGAAAGATGAGAGTAACATGTACAGCAGGCATGTGAAACATAGGGCCCGCGGGCCGGACCCGTCCCGTTGGATTATTTAATACGGCCCGGCATAAATTTCTGAGTATGTCAAAAAATGAAGCAAGTCTCTAGCTCATTTCTATCAAAAGTTGTGATTTTTAAAAAATGAATACAAATCAAATGCTCTCTCTGGTCGCTAGAGGGCAGTAAATGACAGCATGCAGCACTGACACGAGTTAAAGCTTCAGTCAAAGGATGCAATTCCGCTATGAAGCGATTCTGCTATGAAGGATAAATTTGGGTCCGTGGAAATGAATACGTTTTATCAATATCTCGTGCCAGGTTACCCCAAATTAACAGCCATGGCTGCATAAGTTCTATCCATGTTTGGGACTACTTATCTTTGTGAACAGGTGTTCTCTGTAATGAACAATAATAAAACAAAGCAGCGCTCAAGGTTAACAAATAAACACTTGAATGACATTGTTAAATGTGCTGCTACTCAGGATTTGACACCTAATATCGATGCACTTGTGAAGGCAAAAAGATGCCAAGTTACAGGAGCCAGCAGCAGCAAGTAGACTGCAGGAATGCAGTGAGAGAGAGAGAAAAAAAGTGTGATGACACGAAATTTGTTTGCACTCATGAATACAGATCATTAAAAATAAGATTCATCTGGTTTCATATTAAAGATAATTAATATTGTGCAGTATGTTCTCAGCTTCAGTAGGCCCAGCCTAGTAGTTTGATCTGATGTAGTCTAATTTTATTACCCATGCACTGCTATAACTTTTATTTGTATTTCTTTTTTTATTTATTTCAAAGCAGTATGACTATTAAGGTGAAAATATTTTTTTCATAGCTCCCACTTGAGTTTGTTAATGTGGTGAGTTGCTTCAGGTATAAAACTGCATTCACTCAACTGTTAAAATAAACCAGTTGTTAACACATTCACCGTCAAACATGAAAATCTTTTTTTTTTCATTGTTTTAATGTGTTGTGCTTAGAAAAGATCCCTTTTCATCCATGATTATAATATGTAGGGTAGGCTAAAAATGTAGGCTGAATGATAAAGCATAGTACTGAAAAATAAAGCTAAATATTTGGAGTTGATTTGTAGTTACTGATCCGGCTCACCTGAGAACAGAAGGTCTGGATCCGGCCCCACAGCCAAACTGAGTTTGACATGCCTGATCTACACGTTTCCATGAGGCAAACCATGTTCGAGGACATACTTCTGCAGAGAATTTGGCAGAGAGAATCTACAGGGGAACTGTCCAGACCAAGGACATGAGGGGAGGAATTCATATGGAGCCAGTTGCAGTTCAAGAGTACTGCATTCTGAAAAATGTGAATTATTCACCATGTGGGTTTGTCATTCACCCTGATGCTCCATGGCTGGGTTGTTCCCCTGATGGAGTAATCTTCGATCCCTCTGAGAATCCACCATTTGGACTCTTAGAAGTCAAATGCCCCAACATTCAGAGTTATGTGGACTGCCCCTATCTGAAAATGTCAAGCGGTGCTTTGAAACTTCGGAGGCAACACAAGTACTGCTGGCAAGTTCAGGGACAGATCCTCTTGACTGGTTTAGAATGGTGTGATTTTGTTGTGTGTGCTCAGGAGGACACACTAGTTGAGCGAGTTTACAAAAATCAAGAAGTGATGCACACCATTAGAGAAAAAGCGGATCATTTTTTCTTTTACCATTACATACAAAAGTGTTTGCAGTAAAACATAAATACAATGATTACCTGTATAGTGTCAGATTAATTATCTGTTGTTCATTAAGAAGTGATTTGTTTGTTTTTTCTGTCAATGGATTAATTCCACTGTTTTTATGTCTTCCTTTAAGTGCAGACATAAAAAAAATATGAGAAGGATTTTTGATTCTCCAAGCCAAGGTTTATTACAGCAGGTTATTAAGACCAGTAATAATAAAGCATCAAAACATATTTACATATTTTCGATATTTAAATGCATACATTCTAAAATTTGCTCCATGTCTTTACAAGTGGTCCATTCTGATAGTTCACAAGCAGACAAGATACAGTAAATAGCTGATTTATGCTGCCTGAAATAGACATGGGGATGACGGTGTCAAACAATTTGTGCTCCTTTACTTGTCGGATGCACCGTTCAACATGTACCCTGAGCCTGGCTACGGACTGTGTGTGTTTTACGTCATGTGCAGACATTCGTGTGCACCTTTTCAGGAAAACTGGCCTGTGGATCTTACATGGTACAAGATCGTCTACCAGGAAGCCCTTATCCACCATTATTGCCATGTCATGGGTAAGTAGAGGAATAATTCCTGACTGTCTGAACATCTCCCTGTCACTAATAGACCCAGCATAGAGTCCAGACACAAAGGTTATGGCACTATGGGGTGCCATTCCAATTAAGAAAGTAGGTTTGGAGTTGGTGACCCGTATCATCTGATGTGTTGCAGGTTCAATCAGTTCCCAGAAGGCCATCAGGTGGTTGTAGGTTGCAAACCTGCAAAGACAGTAGATGGATTATTAAGATACACTGATCAAAAACGAATCAGTCATATCCAGTATTTTTGTTCAGAAGTTCATCTTTTTAGATCATTTTAACTCTATTGTGCACACATTCCAGGCGGACATTTTAAAAATTCCTCAGATTCCCGACATAGTCCACTATAAAACTAGATATCTCAGGTTGTACATATAGGGAAATGATAATTCATGGCTCAAACTGAAGTAGACAGTTGGGGGAACATATTGATTCACTTCAATACCATATTCCTTGGTTTGTTTTATTTTAGAACCTCTATTACAGATGCTAATATGCCAGGAATGTCAGACAGGGTTCCCACACCTTGGTTAACATAAAATTCAAGGACCTTTCAATGACTTTCCAGGACCAACTTCCTCAAATTCAAGGACAGCACCTGCCAGCATTTACCTACTCTTACCCCTGAATATGTTATCAAAAAACGATGTTAATACAACGCAAATTCAAAAGACTGAATGTCATTTCAAGCCATGCATCCTGAAATTTTCTGTGCATGACTGGCAATTTAGCAATGCACATCTGAGATGACGACATTCACGTAAAATGGCTATAGTTGTTGAAGGATCAACAACTACCTACAGGAAACACTTGCTTTCGGTGCTGAACAAACAAACAAATTTCTCTACAGGAGAATGACCAAACTTTGCCAAGTAAAAGTCAGCATAGGCCCTGTAGAATCAATGTAATTTTAAATGAACTTGTGCTGGCAAAATAATGACACGTTGACAGTAGACAAATAATAATAATAATAACAATAATACACATATGCATATACACATTGTCTTAGAAATTCTGAAACCCTTCAATGGTGAGTACAAAAAAAGTCAGAAGCAGTTGGGTTAGATAATAAGTACAATGATTTATTTAAACATAGACATAGATTAAACCCTTGAGATCTCCGTTACAAACACCCACGTGTCAGTCACAGAGAGAGCTAATTCCCCATTCCGAACTCTCATCCTTTATACCCTTGATCATCAATACACACGGTGTCCACGAGGTGAACACACGGTTATTAACTAAATATGATTGGACAAAGTAAGGAGTGATTAACTCTGATTTGACAGATGCATATGATGCGTGCCCCCTCCCTGCTCAGCATCCTCGTGATGGCATGGCAGACTGAGTGTCGCCGTAGTCCTTTCCAAGCTGAGATTATGCGTCTCCAGCGAGGTCAGTTTAGGAACATCCAGAGGAACATCAGATTAAATGTCCCAGACAGGCACACATAAACACATCTCTGAGGCCTACTAAAGTCACCAGAATGACTTTAGTGCTTTGATTAACACACATATGCAAAAACCTTATTTCTAATGTGTTTAACGTATACTAAGAAAGCCTGATCTAAATGGAAATCACCAAATTTCCACCACATTTCCCTCCTTTTTGTCCTTTATGGACAAATTACATTGACTACAGACCACTCCAATACAGGCTTTCGATCGTAGCATAATTTCCAGGAAGTACATGGATGGTCAAACAATTCACACCTGATTACAAACAGAATACAACATTGGTCAATGAAGTTAATCAAACCAAATCATCATCATCATCATCATCATCAGTAAATGAATCAACATCAGGTGGTAGATTTGTAGCCTTGACATCTGTCCTCATCGTGAGGTCCTCAGGTTTTAGCGCCGTGTCTGCAGCCTGCAAGACACAACTCCTCAGAAGTGACAGCAAACAAGGCACACAGAAAACCATCAACAACAATCGCCATTGTGCTCCATCACCGGATGAGCAAGAGCACAGGGTTCATGGTGGGTGATCGTTGACCCTTCTTGACAGCCGTTGTGCTTGGAGTGCGGGTCACGCCCTTACTGCACTTCCACCCACTCGACTGAGGCGCCCAAACACCCTCCTTTCACCCTACAGAAGCTGGGATGCTTCAGGACCGCTCTTCGTCTGCTCAGGTATTGGAACCTTCTTGCAATGGCTAGCGTGAATCCACGTTCCAGGTCGTGCTGTGGACCTTAGGTAACGCCTCTTTCACCGCCCTGTGAACTTGTGACAAGACAGAGGACAGGTTTGCACAGTAAATCAACATGGCATCATTGCACTCGCTCGTGGTGGGTGCAGAGGGTCGTTCTCACCCGATGCCTGTATTTGGCGGCCTGCCAAATAAGATCTCATTGTTATCATACATCCCCCCTGTTGACACATCATCTTTACCATGTGTCAATCGTGCATACACAGGAAACATGCTCCCAGGAAGAAACGGTTTGTCATTGGGCTCAACCCAAAGGCCCCCCCGCTTCACCGCACCCGCCCGCTGCCACGCAGACAGCTCCGAGGCGGTTGCTGTCTTCTGGAGCTCGCTTATCTCAGCTGTTGTGGAAACAACGGTGTTATCAGCACACAGAGTGTACATGGTGTCCAAACCCTGCTTAAATGACTGCCCAGCTGCTTGCTTTGCAGCCAAATCTGCCCGTTCATTACCCAAAGAAACAGAATCTTTATTGTCAGAATATATACATCACATTTACATACCGCTATTTGCTTCGGGACGAGAATGGCATCACGAAGTTCAGCAATTGATTTCCGATGTGTGATCAACTTCCCCAATGAAGTGAGAACCCCCCTGTGTGTCCAGATAGCCCCGAAGTCGTGCACTACTTCAAAGGCATACCTGTTGCCTGTGCGAATCGCCACTGTTTTACCTAGAACCACTCAGCATGCCTGAGTCAGAGCCACCAATTCAGCTGCCTGCGCCGAATGGTGCCCTGACAGTGGTCCAGGTTCAACAGTGCTGTGTTGCGAAATCCCTGCATAACCCACACAGTTTTTCTCTGTTGCTGGATTACGTGATGCCGATCCGTCCACAAATAGCTCCAGACCTCCCTCAGGTCTGGCATTGGGGAATAGATCTCAGTCGCCGCTTATCATCTGCTGTTTGGACAAACAGAAATACAGAGTTAGCCAGGCCCAATGTTAAGGATGTGTGCAACGCTTGTTTTTAAATGCATTAAAGGCCTGTCGACAGCCTTAGCTTAGGTGAGTGACAGTGTATGGTTGACCATCAACCTTAAAAGCAAACCAAAGCTGTGAGTTTGCATGTGCCGGTACAGAAAAGAAGGCATTAGCCAAATCAACAAAAAACCCACTTACTGTCAGGTGAGACTTGTGACAGAACTGTTAGGGGATTCGGTACCAACGGGGCTCCTGCTACCACATCTAAATTTTACCGCCTGGAGAGCTTTTAACAACCTCCACTCCTCGGTACACCAGGCTCCCTAAATTTTCACTCAGGAAAAAAATTGGAACTCCCACTGGTGAATTAGCATATGGAACAATTACCCCCCCCTTTCCCAATGTCTCAAAGACTGGTCGTATCCCCTTGACCGCTTCAAGGGGTACTGTGGTTTGCAAGGCCTACGGTCTGACCTAGATGTGTTTCTCTAAGTCACACTCCCCTGGGACCACAGAGTCCGTGGGACTCCCTTCAGTCACACACACACACACACCCTCTTATCTTTGGACATTGGAATGTTGGCAACTCGCCCAGATACAGCTGCACTCCCCTGCTCACTCTGACCTCCCAAATCAGTGGTTTAGAAAAACCCGTCCATTGACGGACTGTACCGCACACCATCACACCCACTCCCACAGCCATGCGCACACAAACCCTGCCTCAGCCACACCGTTTACTGTTTGAAACCTAACCTGCTCTGCCCAAGTTAACCCCAAAAAAAACATAACCGCTCAGCAGCAGCACTTGTCTCATAAAACAGCATATATTCCCCCACATGACAGTTCACAATTATTTTGCATAAATCCAGTAGCAGAATCAGTTATTTTATCACTGTCATCAACATCAATTTGTAACAACTCAGTATCAGACTGAAGCACATTACTTATCTCATTAACATTTAAAGGCAAAAGCATTTCTTCATTGCAAGGCATTTTATCACTATCAATGATATCACTACAAACAGCATCAGTATGAGTTAGCGGAAGCATTTCTTCATTGCAAAGCGTGGGAAAAATTTGTGTCTTACCTGACCCTTCCGGAACATCACCAGTCGACCCCTCCGACCATCAGTCCCCACCATGACTTTGCCGACCTTGCTTTTCCCGCTTATCCTGTCTTTGTGGACACTCCTTTGACCAGTGTCCGTCTTCTCCACAGATGTAACAAGCGTTGTCGTCATCATCTCTCCTGCGGTTCTTCACCTTTTTAGTCCTCTTCTGCTCCTTCCCGCTTTTGCCTCCTGCACAGTTACCTTTTTCATCGCCCCTCATCACTCGAACCATGGAAAGTTGTGTTTGCCGCGGTTCTTTGTCTTGCTTCCAGGCACTCACCGTCTTCCATCGCCTTTCCGCGTGGATAGCATGTTGCACAATCACTTCCATCTTGGCTGTCTCCCACGTGATGCAAGTGTCCTTGAGCTTCTCGGAAATCTCCGGCTTCAGTCCATTGATGAAAGCATTCCGCAAATGAGCTTCATAGGGTGTGATTGGCCCGTTGTCCATCCTGTCGGGCTTGTCCATGCCGCAGTGAGCATCATGCACCTGGGTGAGTCGATACAGGTACTCCTGCACAGTCTCTGAGTCATTTTGTTTACAAATAGCTATTTTGGTTAAATCCATAACAAGGGGAAAGGCATCCCGTATTGCTGCACATAGTTCATGTAACATTGTCCGATACGGTTTGTTACCTTCATGTGACCACTCACTGTTGACCAACTGAATGTTCTTGAGTGACCAGTCCATCTGGATCTTTGTAACCTCTACTCCCAGTTTCAGGCCCAGGAGTCGTCGCAGCTCATGTGACGTCGGCCTGAACTCACGGCAAAACATGTCCAGTTCATGTGCAAACTTACGCCCCCCAATGTCACCAGGGAGCTTGAACTGCTTCATCACTTCCTGTAAATCTGCAACAGTCCATGTTCTCATAACAAGCATAGGCCCATCCTGACCAGCCACCTCTACCATTGGGCACATCACCTGATCATTGGTTGTTTCCGGAAGAGGGGACAGGGGCGGCTCGCTGACGTGGACCATCCGTCCTTGGCTTGGTCCGGCAGTTGTGTCTTGCCCGTCTCGCGATCTTGTGTGCATAGCCACTGGGCTGATTGGACGTGCTGGAGGAGGCTTGTTTTGTCTGACTGGTTCCTGGGGCTTGACGTCGGTGGGGTTGGGTGGGGCCGTCAGGGCGGTTGGGGGTCGCCTGGGACATCCGTCCAGGTCTGGATCTGCAACACACTTAACAGACTGGAGATTCTTAAGTTCCCGTTGAACTTCATATTTAGTTTGTGTTTGCAATCTATAATCCCGCCGTTTCGCCTCCCTCTCCCACAAGTCAAAAGCTTCCCAGTTTACCTTGAACCCATCATATTGTTCTTTTATCAGACTTCGTTTTAATGCTGCAATTCGGTTCATGTTAAAACTCCCTCCCTCTGGGAAATCACATTTCTTTACCCACATGTGAAATTGTTTTAAACTTTCGGGCCCATACCGTTCTTTCATGTACCTTATTCTAGGATGTGCGTGCAGTATCTCACTGACCTCCCTGTCAGTATGACTACTACCACATCCGCCCATTTTGCTGCTTCGTGGATTTAAAAAAATAACAACTCTCACACAACACTCACACTCACGCAGAACCTGACTCTCACTCTCCCTGATACTCTGCTCCTCGACTCCTAGCCGAGGGTGAAACACTTAATCATTCAGTTACCCCGCCCGATAACCATAACCGTGTATACACGCACCAGGAGAGAAGTCCCAACCTCTGCAATAAGTTTATATCAACACTTTGTACTCACCAGGGTTTAGTTAACTTAAATGTTCGTCTGTTCCTGGGAAAACTCCGACGCCGAGGAGGCACACACACCTGCGAGTCCCGCTCAACGGAATTTGTCGTTGGCTGACTGAAGTAAGGCCTTCAGGAGCTAAGCGCTTAGTCTCCCCCTCAGGTGTGCCGTCCTCAGTCGTGGAGTCCCATCTGGGGTGCCAAAATGTCTTAGAAATTCTGAAACCCTTCAATGGTGAGTACAAAAAAAGTCAGAAGCAGTTGGGTTAGATAATAAGTACAATGATTTATTTAAACATAGACATAGATTAAACCCTTGAGATCTCCATTACAAACACCCACGTGTCAGTCACAGAGAGAGCTAATTCCCCATTCCGAACTCTCATCCTTTATACCCTTGATCATCAATACACACGGTGTCCACGAGGTGAACACACGGTTATTAACTAAATATGATTGGACAAAGTAAGGAGTGATTAACTCTGATTTGACAGATGCATATGATGCGTGCCCCCTCCCTGCTCAGCATCCTCGTGATGGCATGGCAGACTGAGTGTCGCCGTAGTCCTTTCCAAGCTGAGATTATGCGTCTCCAGCGAGGTCAGTTTAGGAACATCCAGAGGAACATCAGATTAAATGTCCCAGACAGGCACACATAAACACATCTCTGAGGCCTACTAAAGTCACCAGAATGACTTTAGTGCTTTGATTAACACACATATGCAAAAACCTTATTTCTAATGTGTTTAACGTATACTAAGAAAGCCTGATCTAAATGGAAATCACCAAATTTCCACCACAACATACAGTACATACATAAAACAGAGGAGCAAAGCCATATAATGAGATTAGAACTATAGATTTCTAGAGAAATCTGGCGTGAGATGATTCTAGCATAGTTTTTAAATCTACTTAATAAAGAATAATATTCATTCATAAAGAGAACAGCCTTTTAACCACTCCACTTATGGTAGTGAATTTATGGAATCAGAGAAATTCGAACTGAAGTATAATGGTATCAAAAGAAAGAAGTTTGAGATTAATCCAGTTTCTAGTGTCCATGCAAAAACTTTGTAAATATTGAGATGGAAAAACATATGCTCCTGGGATTCATCTTCTGACTTAAAAAAGGTCCATTAATCCACATCAAGTTTAACTCTTCTTTCAAGAAACATGGCTACAGGATATATCTTATTTATTATTTTGAAATGAGTCTCTTTTACTTTAGAAGACATGAGCCATTTGACAAGCCTTTGTGGTTTTATAATTTTTATTAGGATGTTTCTTGAAAGAATATCTATTATATCTTTTGTCTCATACCATCAGTGATAATCTTGTTATTACACTTGAACTCAACAGTCATTCACTTTTAACATGGGCATCGAAACAGTCAACTCTGAATATAAAATGTTAAAGGAATCACTTTGCAGACTTTCTTTAAATCTTTATAACAACTCATATCAGATCATATTTTTTCAACAAAGGATGAGAAATTTAAAACATCATGGCAATCTTTTTCATAGCAATCTTTTGTAAATATTGACTTCCTTACCAACTGTGCCCTATTATTCTGTGACCGCGGTCTTCATCCATGTGAAATTTCAAACCCTCTAAAATATTCAAGGACCGTCAAGGACGGCTGTCTTTTATGCCTGTTTTCAAAAACTTTCCAGGGCCTTGAACTTATTTTTTCAGATTCACAAACTTTCAAGGATTTCAAGGACCCGTGGGAACCCTGTAGGCCTATGATATGATATTTATGTCCAATATAGTCCGACAGGCTATGCCAAGCTACCGTAGCCAACTCCGGTAGCATCCGACACGATACAGAGTACTCCAGCACTCAAAAGCTCCAATACTGTCTATAATCTAATGTTTAGTATTAGAATATATATTTTGTACAATATCGCTTATGAAAAATTATCAATTTTTACTCACGTGTACACTGAGTCGCGTCGTAGCGGGTGTACGGTCTCACTTCCGGGTTGGCGAAAATGCCGAAAATTGCTCATATATTCCATAAAAAGTTATCGGTTTATGTTCAAAAGTATCCACAATCAGAATAAAAACGAACAAAATAATCCACGACTGCTTCAGTTTCGCCGAATAGTGCGTTCTGGGGAGCTTGGCTTAGGTTAGCAAAGGTTAGCGGTTAGCTTATGTTGCTATGCTAGCGGACCCACATTGGAAATGAAGCGCGACTTTCCGAGGGCTCAATAAAAAAATATAATTGAGCAATCATGGCAAATGAGGGCTGGTTAGCTTCAGAAGGAAGTAAACTATTGGTTAGAAGAGCTTCCAATCACTTGTAAGGCTCCGGCTTGTCTCTGTGGACTGATCAAGTTGGTGCACTTGCAGTCAACACGAGCGAGTGTGGCCAGGGTTGGCAGGTCGTGCATAAATATCCCGGCCAAAGTCAGTGTAAAATGCGCCCGTCAGAAGCCAAAAGTAGCCCAAAGTGTTAGAGTGTTAAAATTGAGACTATTTAAGGATTATATCGCCATCGATTGTTATTGTTGACTTGTAACTCCCGCGGTGGGCCAAGTGAAAAGTAGCCCAAAAACGAAAAACTTTGAAGGAGTTTCAAACAAGCCCAATTTGGAGTGAAAACCGCGAATCTGGCAACCAGGTTTAGATGGTATGTGCAGTATATAAAGAGCTGCAAATTCATATATGTCTCGAGGACGGTATGCCAAAAAGTATATTAACCTAAATATATTTTAGGAAACAGAATAGTCCTATATTACATATATTCTAGTTCTACATTAACTGTTCAAACATTATTCCATTTTTCCCTGTGCAAAAATAAGATTTCGCTACCACAATGCATTACTATTTTGCATAAACCAATCAGCTTCAAGTCGGCATATGACGCCCGCTGACGTTTCTAGGAAGTAAACAGGAAACTAACGAGCTAACTGTGAATGTCTTTGGACTGGCTTGATCAAATTTGACAATTAAGCCATCTTTTTTTAGTTATATTGTGCTGCATCTAATAAAGTATGGTTAGCAAACGCTTCCTTGTATCCATGTTAACGTTAGTGATTGTATCAATAAATTTACCTTGACAGACCACAAGCTATTACTTACTATTGAGATGTTTGTTTTAGCTAGCTAACTATGAAGCTGCTGTGTAAGTAGCATATCATTACATTTTTATTTTTATTCATCTTCCCCCCTGCACAGTGTCAATGAAAAACAAGGTGACAGGAGAGGTCCGCGTGAGGGCAGTTTGTCATAGGTCTATGAGGAAAAGTGAAAAGCCACATGACTTGAGAGTAGGATCAATGGTTACACACACACACACACAAGTGTTTGTGTATATATGTATGTATGTATGTATGTACAAACATGCACTAATCAGTCATAACAATTACTGTTTTTTCGCAAGATATTTAAATATGGCAGTCTGAACTAAAGAAGCAAAAGCAGCCTTAATCCTGTGGTCTTTGCTGAATAAGACTTCCAGGGACTTCACATACAGTTGTTCCTGTTCTGGCAAAACAAAATATCCTGTTCTCACTCAACAAAATATTGGGCGCAGTGGGGGGCGCAAAATTATTCTCATCTATTAATGGGGGGCACGGCAGAAAACGTTTGGGAACCACTCCTTTAATGTACAAGTGTATAGAAGTGTATAACCACTACATCAGATTACTGCCATAATATAAGCAAAGCTGATTAAATATTGAAGGTGTGGTCATCTCCAATCACACCCTTCACTAATCACATTGACTAAATCTATAGCATCAATAAAACATGGTATTTGGTGCCCAAGCTTTTGCATGTGCCTACATATTTTATCTCTCTACCTTCAGTGAATTAAAGTGGATGTGTACAGTCAACTAATTTGGGAAACTTTACCTGACTTATTTATTTTTGCTCAATTACTGCTGTTCAATAAAATGTTAACAGATATTTTAATATATTTTTTCTCCTTAGATGGTGTTAAAACACTCGAGCCCTGTCATTTTGGTGAGCACCCATTGCTCCTGTGTGGCAGGATGTGCCCTGTGCAATCATTTGGTTGCCCTTCTTTATCAGACTGCACACTATTCTCAGCTAGATATTCCTGCTGTACCCCCAGTCCAAAGCTGCACAGACACCGAGCAGCGAGTTACCTAGCATGTCAGTTTGTATGTCACATGTATGTTCATCCATATGTAGCCACCATTAAAACAGTGCTAAATGTGTCCCTACTTTTAGGGTGTGAAGCCGGGACCCGTTGGAGAAATGGAGGTTCGAAAACCAAGGAATTCAACTGCTGACTGTGTGAGGTTATATATATATATATATATATATATATATATATATATATATATATATATATATATATATATATATATATATATATATAAGTTATCTTTTAAACCTTATATTCAACATCTAATTAAAAAGCTTAGACTTTTGTTAGGTTTTTATTATAGAAATAAATCTTGTTTTTCTTTTATTGTAAAAAAGAAGTTAGTTGAAGCAACGTTCATGCCTGTATTAGATTATGGAGATATTTTGTATATGAATGCTCCTGTGCACTGTTTGAGCATACTGGACAGTGTGTATCATAGTGCTTTGCGATTTATAACAAACTGTCGACCTCTTACTCATCATTGTTTGTTATACACAAAAGTGAATTGGACTTTGTTGCAGGCACGACGTTTTGCACATTGGTATGTTTTTATTTACAAAGCACTAATTGGGAATTTGCCTAATTATTTATGTTGTCTTCTGAATAGAAGGCAAAGTCTGCTCAGTCTTCGTTCGAGTGAGTTTTTGCAACTTGCTGTTCCTAGAGCTCGAACAGAGCTAGGAAAGACTGCTTTTAGTTTTGCTGCTCCATACACTTGGAACCGGTTACAGGCTGATATAAAAATCAAGGACCTTGTTTCTTTGAACAGATTTAAGACTCTGATAAAATCAGTCAGGTCCAGATCATCTGTGTGTGCGTGTTTTAATAAATTTTATGTGAGATTTTGAATGTATCTTGAATGTTGTAATTTGTGCTGCTGCTCGGTCTCTCTTGGCCAGGTCTCTCTTGTAAAAGGGATCTTGTATCTCAAGGGACTAACCAGGGACTAACCTGGTTAAATAAAGGCAAATAAAAAAATAAAAAAATATTACCTTTGATCCATGTGATGTGTAATGAAGTTTAGATTATATTGTGGCAGTAATTTGATTTAATGGTTATACACGTTTTTGCTTTTAATATTTTTCAGAAGTTCACATTATAAAGCGTTTGGATGAAGAAATGCCCAATGTTGCCATGCTAAGAGTGTCAGAGGTCTATAAGAAGTTTTAGTCCTGTAATTGCCCCTCTGGTTACAACAATGGGCATGTGAACTGCAGTCCCATTAGTTGAATGTGCTTTTGGGCCTGTAGAGGCAGGGAGTGTGGTTTCATTCCATCATAAGCCAGCAGCAGTGAGAGAAATTGTGAACATCCCAGGTGCCCCCACTGAAGCACCCCTTGCTATCCAAAACTATAGGCTGGGACGATGAGAATGTGCGTATGTTTTGTGAGAAGAGGAAGAAGTGCATGTTAAGTCCCTGGAAGTGTGATTGAGCATGGGCCAGAGGATTGAAGCTGCAACACAGGAGCAGAGTTGATGTGAAGAATGGCATGGTCTGAGAAAGATGAGAGTAACATGTACAGCAGGCATGTGAAACATAGGGCCCGCGGGCCGGACCCGTCCCGTTGGATTATTTAATACGGCCCGGCATAAATTTCTGAGTATGTCAAAAAATGAAGCAAGTCTCTAGCTCATTTCTATCAAAAGTTGTGATTTTTAAAAAATGAATACAAATCAAATGCTCTCTCTGGTCGCTAGAGGGCAGTAAATGACAGCATGCAGCACTGACACGAGTTAAAGCTTCAGTCAAAGGATGCAATTCCGCTATGAAGCGATTCTGCTATGAAGGATAAATTTGGGTCCGTGGAAATGAATACGTTTTATCAATATCTCGTGCCAGGTTACCCCAAATTAACAGCCATGGCTGCATAAGTTCTATCCATGTTTGGGACTACTTATCTTTGTGAACAGGTGTTCTCTGTAATGAACAATAATAAAACAAAGCAGCGCTCAAGGTTAACAAATAAACACTTGAATGACATTGTTAAATGTGCTGCTACTCAGGATTTGACACCTAATATCGATGCACTTGTGAAGGCAAAAAGATGCCAAGTTACAGGAGCCAGCAGCAGCAAGTAGACTGCAGGAATGCAGTGAGAGAGAGAGAAAAAAAGTGTGATGACACGAAATTTGTTTGCACTCATGAATACAGATCATTAAAAATAAGATTCATCTGGTTTCATATTAAAGATAATTAATATTGTGCAGTATGTTCTCAGCTTCAGTAGGCCCAGCCTAGTAGTTTGATCTGATGTAGTCTAATTTTATTACCCATGCACTGCTATAACTTTTATTTGTATTTCTTTTTTTATTTATTTCAAAGCAGTATGACTATTAAGGCGAAAATATTTTTTTCATAGCTCCCACTTGAGTTTGTTAATGTGGTGAGTTGCTTCAGGTATAAAACTGCATTCACTCAACTGTTAAAATAAACCAGTTGTTAACACATTCACCGTCAAACATGAAAATCTTTTTTTTTTCATTGTTTTAATGTGTTGTGCTTAGAAAAGATCCCTTTTCATCCATGATTATAATATGTAGGGTAGGCTAAAAATGTAGGCTGAATGATAAAGCATAGTACTGAAAAATAAAGCTAAATATTTGGAGTTGATTTGTAGTTACTGATCCGGCTCACCTGAGAACAGAAGGTCTGGATCCGGCCCCACAGCCAAACTGAGTTTGACATGCCTGATCTACACGTTTCCATGAGGCAAACCATGTTCGAGGACATACTTCTGCAGAGAATTTGGCAGAGAGAATCTACAGGGGAACTGTCCAGACCAAGGACATGAGGGGAGGAATTCATATGGAGCCAGTTGCAGTTCAAGAGTACTGCATTCTGAAAAATGTGAATTATTCACCATGTGGGTTTGTCATTCACCCTGATGCTCCATGGCTGGGTTGTTCCCCTGATGGAGTAATCTTCGATCCCTCTGAGAATCCACCATTTGGACTCTTAGAAGTCAAATGCCCCAACATTCAGAGTTATGTGGACTGCCCCTATCTGAAAATGTCAAGCGGTGCTTTGAAACTTCGGAGGCAACACAAGTACTGCTGGCAAGTTCAGGGACAGATCCTCTTGACTGGTTTAGAATGGTGTGATTTTGTTGTGTGTGCTCAGGAGGACACACTAGTTGAGCGAGTTTACAAAAATCAAGAAGTGATGCACACCATTAGAGAAAAAGCGGATCATTTTTTCTTTTACCATTACATACAAAAGTGTTTGCAGTAAAACATAAATACAATGATTACCTGTATAGTGTCAGATTAATTATCTGTTGTTCATTAAGAAGTGATTTGTTTGTTTTTTCTGTCAATGGATTAATTCCACTGTTTTTATGTCTTCCTTTAAGTGCAGACATAAAAAAAATATGAGAAGGATTTTTGATTCTCCAAGCCAAGGTTTATTACAGCAGGTTATTAAGACCAGTAATAATAAAGCATCAAAACATATTTACATATTTTCGATATTTAAATGCATACATTATAAAATTTGCTCCATGTCTTTACAAGTGGTCCATTCTGATAGTTCACAAGCAGACAAGATACAGTAAATAGCTGATTTATGCTGCCTGAAATAGACATGGGGATGACGGTGTCAAACAATTTGTGCTCCTTTACTTGTCGGATGCACCGTTCAACATGTACCCTGAGCCTGGCTACGGACTGTGTGTGTTTTACGTCATGTGCAGACATTCGTGTGCACCTTTTCAGGAAAACTGGCCTGTGGATCTTACATGGTACAAGATCGTCTACCAGGAAGCCCTTATCCACCATTATTGCCATGTCATGGGTAAGTAGAGGAATAATTCCTGACTGTCTGAACATCTCCCTGTCACTAATAGACCCAGCATAGAGTCCAGACACAAAGGTTATGGCACTATGGGGTGCCATTCCAATTAAGAAAGTAGGTTTGGAGTTGGTGACCCGTATCATCTGATGTGTTGCAGGTTCAATCAGTTCCCAGAAGGCCATCAGGTGGTTGTAGGTTGCAAACCTGCAAAGACAGTAGATGGATTATTAAGATACACTGATCAAAAACGAATCAGTCATATCCAGTATTTTTGTTCAGAAGCTCATCTTTTTAGATCATTTTAACTCTATTGTGCACACATTCCAGGCGGACATTTTAAAAATTCCTCAGATTCCCGACATAGTCCACTATAAAACTAGATATCTCAGGTTGTACATATAGGGAAATGATAATTCATGGCTCAAACTGAAGTAGACAGTTGGGGGAACATATTGATTCACTTCAATACCATATTCCTTGGTTTGTTTTATTTTAGAACCTCTATTACAGATGCTAATATGCCAGGAATGTCAGACAGGGTTCCCACACCTTGGTTAACATAAAATTCAAGGACCTTTCAATGACTTTCCAGGACCAACTTCCTCAAATTCAAGGACAGCACCTGCCAGCATTTACCTACTCTTACCCCTGAATATGTTATCAAAAAACGATGTTAATACAACGCAAATTCAAAAGACTGAATGTCATTTCAAGCCATGCATCCTGAAATTTTCTGTGCATGACTGGCAATTTAGCAATGCACATCTGAGATGACGACATTCACGTAAAATGGCTATAGTTGTTGAAGGATCAACAACTACCTACAGGAAACACTTGCTTTCGGTGCTGAACAAACAAACAAATTTCTCTACAGGAGAATGACCAAACTTTGCCAAGTAAAAGTCAGCATAGGCCCTGTAGAATCAATGTAATTTTAAATGAACTTGTGCTGGCAAAATAATGACACGTTGACAGTAGACAAATAATAATAATAATAACAATAATACACATATGCATATACACATACAGTACATACATAAAACAGAGGAGCAAAGCCATATAATGAGATTAGAACTATAGATTTCTAGAGAAATCTGGCGTGAGATGATTCTAGCATAGTTTTTAAATCTACTTAATAAAGAATAATATTCATTCATAAAGAGAACAGCCTTTTAACCACTCCACTTATGGTAGTGAATTTATGGAATCAGAGAAATTCGAACTGAAGTATAATGGTATCAAAAGAAAGAAGTTTGAGATTAATCCAGTTTCTAGTGTCCATGCAAAAACTTTGTAAATATTGAGATGGAAAAACATATGCTCCTGGGATTCATCTTCTGACTTAAAAAAGGTCCATTAATCCACATCAAGTTTAACTCTTCTTTCAAGAAACATGGCTACAGGATATATCTTATTTATTATTTTGAAATGAGTCTCTTTTACTTTAGAAGACATGAGCCATTTGACAAGCCTTTGTGGTTTTATAATTTTTATTAGGATGTTTCTTGAAAGAATATCTATTATATCTTTTGTCTCATACCATCAGTGATAATCTTGTTATTACACTTGAACTCAACAGTCATTCACTTTTAACATGGGCATCGAAACAGTCAACTCTGAATATAAAATGTTAAAGGAATCACTTTGCAGACTTTCTTTAAATCTTTATAACAACTCATATCAGATCATATTTTTTCAACAAAGGATGAGAAATTTAAAACATCATGGCAATCTTTTTCATAGCAATCTTTTGTAAATATTGACTTCCTTACCAACTGTGCCCTATTATTCTGTGACCGCGGTCTTCATCCATGTGAAATTTCAAACCCTCTAAAATATTCAAGGACCGTCAAGGACGGCTGTCTTTTATGCCTGTTTTCAAAAACTTTCCAGGGCCTTGAACTTATTTTTTCAGATTCACAAACTTTCAAGGATTTCAAGGACCCGTGGGAACCCTGTAGGCCTATGATATGATATTTATGTCCAATATAGTCCGACAGGCTATGCCAAGCTACCGTAGCCAACTCCGGTAGCATCCGACACGATACAGAGTACTCCAGCACTCAAAAGCTCCAATACTGTCTATAATCTAATGTTTAGTATTAGAATATATATTTTGTACAATATCGCTTATGAAAAATTATCAATTTTTACTCACGTGTACACTGAGTCGCGTCGTAGCGGGTGTACGGTCTCACTTCCGGGTTGGCGAAAATGCCGAAAATTGCTCATATATTCCATAAAAAGTTATCGGTTTATGTTCAAAAGTATCCACAATCAGAATAAAAACGAACAAAATAATCCACGACTGCTTCAGTTTCGCCGAATAGTGCGTTCTGGGGAGCTTGGCTTAGGTTAGCAAAGGTTAGCGGTTAGCTTATGTTGCTATGCTAGCGGACCCACATTGGAAATGAAGCGCGACTTTCCGAGGGCTCAATAAAAAAATATAATTCGCTCTGTGCACGTGACGCTTCCGCATGCGCATATACCGGCAGTATCATTTCCGGTTATCTCGGGCGCGACTGCAGAGACACGTCAACAATGACGTTTTACACGCGCTGTTTGCAGGACCTCCCTCGGGTGACGGTCAACGATGTTCATCGGATCGTCAAGACACACATGCCGCGGCTTCTTCGAGCGAGAAAGAGAAAGATTTAAAGATGTACATATCTAGTTATATTGACAACTACGAAGGTGAGTGTTCCGTGTTAGCGCTAGCACACAGCTAAACGTAAATTAGTTAGCGTTAGCATTGTGTGTGTGTGTGTGTGTGTGTGTGTGTGTGTGTGTGTGTGTGTGTGTGTGTGTGTGTGTGTGTGTGTGTGTGTGTGTGTGTGTGTGTGTGTGTGTGTTTGTTAGCTAGCTGGTCGTGTCTGAACACTAAACTTCGTAAGAGCTTAAACTCAAGATCAACATAAACCCGGCGGATCCCTGTGTTTAGCCCGGCCATGACTGGGTTAAACAGCGGAATCTGTGTTTGTAAACAAAGCGCAACTCGACGGTGTTCGCCGACGCGTGTTTGTTTACAAAACAACGAATATTGTGCTTTGTTTACAAACACGGAATCCACGCCGGAGACTGCTGTTTAACCTGTCTCAGGACTGAGTTATCTCGCTTCACCATTAAACACATACTGTGATTAAGTCTGTTCTTTTATTTGCATTTTAGTGTGGAACAAAGATCAGGTGACAGGAGAGATGTGTGTGAGGGCGACCTGTTTTAGGTCGATGAAGAAGTCGGAGAAGCCACACAGCTCGAGTGTAGGGTGACAGTGCTTTAGAAGATAGATGCTATGAATGTTGTTTTTAGATTTATGTTTATGGGGACTAAAACATTTTGTTGGTGAAAATGCGTGAGTAATGTTTTGAGTATTGTTACCTGGCAATGTGAGTATGACTTAATGTCAGGAAAAGTAAATGTTAAAAGGCAAAACCCCCAGAAACTGTATTTGTTCAGATGTTTCCTGATTTACTTTATTGTAAATACTATTGAAGCTGGTAAATTGTTGATGTCAAATGAGGGCCACATTAGGCAACACTGTAGACTATTAGTGACAGTGTATTCTAATTATATAGCCTTTCTTGGCTGATTTTATTTTGTAAACAGTTTTTTTTTTATTAAATTGCACTTGATACTGTTTCTCATTGTATTTGCTACATTTAGTATTTTTGCAGATTTCTTTAGATGATTCGAGACCTGCTCATGTGTTGCTGGGACAACTTTGTGCAATCATGTGGTGGCATTGCTTTATCAAACTGCACATTATTCACAACTAAGAGTTCCTGCTGTTCCTCCTGTCCTGAGCTGCACAGAGAGTGAGCAGCAATGGCACAAGCCAAGAACTTTGGTAAGTAATAATATTCTAAACTTTGTACATTTGTGTAAAAATGTAGGGTGCTATGAAAAATGTCAATAAACACAGAATACAGTCATATACTACTTATTTTAAATTACAAAGACATCATTTCAGATATTAAGACTGCAAAATGTAATTGATTTAATAAATAAAAAGCACATATACCACTGCACTGCTGACAGTTATCCACCACCCATATAATATCTGCTCAGGGGTGGTCTGGGCCATAGATGAGTGGAGTGAAGACAATCAATCTATGCAGAGAAATTGAATGATCTTTAGTTGTTGAACTACAAAGCTGGCCTGACAAGAATTGTGCCAACTAAAGTGGCCAATAATTATACCTACTCACCTTAACGGAAGTACTGTTTTGTATAAACAAACTTTAGTGTGCATCATTACAGTAACATACAAATGAATATAAAATACCATAGTACAGGTTGGAGTTATTCAACCATGCACATTAGCAGTATGAGTATAAATAAATAGTGATCTCTGTAGATATATCTCTGATCATTAGGATCCTCTGCTCTGTAAATGTTTCCTGTTCTAACACACATACGTTAGCCCAAGAGGGACTGGCTTCTTAGGTAGTTAGCTGAATCTGGTGTGTTAGGAGCAGAGAAAACACTAAAATGTTTAGATCATAGGCTTCCAGTACCAGGGTTGAGAAGCACTTACATTAGATATGTATCTTAAACAGGGTGTGAAGCCAGGGCCTGTGGATAAAATGGCAGTTCTCTCAGCAAGACCTAAGCAAAGAGGTGTTTTTGAGGGTGTGCGGTAAGAATGAGTAGCAAATTAATAATATTTGTAAATCTAAATTGATAAGGAGTGAAGTTAAAACTTCACTTTTTTCACAGCACACTTTACAAAGCAGTGTGTGGAGATCTGGCAGACCTCTCTGTTCTCCGTGTGTCTGAGGTTTACAGAGATGTTCCTCCTCAAACTGCACCATTGATAACTACGATGGGCATCTCCCAAGACCATCCACTGGTTGAGAGTGCATTTGGAATGGTGCAAGCTGGTAGTCATCTGTCTTACCAGCAGCCAGTGGCTAAAGATTACATCACCCTGCCATGATGCACCTCTGCCTCCAGATGTTCCTTCGGTTGTTTACAGACTGCCATCTTCAGACTGCATGTTTGTTTGCAGTGAAAAAGAACAGCTCCACCTCAAATCTCTTACCATGACCTGGGAAATGGCGCACAAAGTTGAGTGCGCAACCAGAAAGCAAAGTGAATGTGGAGAATGGCATCATGGGAGAATGGAGAATGGGGGCAACTGGCTGACAGGATCCTGAAAGGATCTTATCAAACCTCTGCTATGAGAAGAGGAATTGCTATGGAGCCAGCTGCTCTTCAAGAATACAGCCAGACCAGAAATGTCAACGTCTACCCTTGTGGATTTGTGGTTCACCCAGATGCACCTTGGATGGGCTCCTCTCCTGATGGTCTTGTGTATGACCACTGAAAACCCACAGTACGGCCTTGTTGAGGTGAAGTGCCCCAATGTTAAAAGTTATGTTGACTGCTCTTACCTAGAAGCAAAGCACGGCACACTGCAGCTGAAGCGTCATCATAACTACTACTGACAGATCCAGGGGCAGATGCTCATCACAGGAATGGACTGGTGTGACTTTGTTGTTTTTGCTGAGGAGGACATGTTGGTGCAGCGCATATTGAAAGATGCACAGGTAATTAACACCATTAAACAAAAGGTGGACCATTTCTTTTTTCACATATACATGCCCAGATGTCTATAAACTCAGTTTGTATGTTTGTATATATTGTTGTATTTGTTAAAAATGTTCTTATAACCCTGATAAGGATCTGTAGAATAGAAAAACATTTGAATGTCAATGGCACAGTTCTGATATAAAAAAAAAAACAACTCAATAGACAAATCACAAGCACTTTGTTTCAAAATAAAATTATTTATTTTCCTTCACTTTGTCAGTTTTACATTTCCTCAAGCTTAAGTACAAACAAGTGAAACATTTATATTAAATATTAAACATTAAAAGTGAAGCCCATTAGATGTGAAGTAACTATTTACAAAAAGTAAGTGGTCATAGTTCAAACTGCAGGAAGTGTACATAAAAAGTAAACACATGGATAACATGCAAATGCACCCTTAAATATTTACCACAGGTTTCCAACATTGGTCCTGGGGGCTATTCCACGAAGCGAGCTTATGAAAGCGGCGCTTATTAGAGTGAGCCTCGCTTGAGTTAGCCAAACAGTTCACTTCCGTCTAGTTCCGTTCCACTAACGAAATCCAGACTCAACCTGTCCCCGCTAATTCAAGCCCGGCTTTTGTAATCGGCGATCATGCGCGTGCACACAGTATTTACACAGCCTCACTAATCGATATTCGAAAAGGCAAGAAAATGTCGAAAGAGCTGAAAGAACGAGCAGCTTTTTTTTCTTCTGCTGAACAGGAGCTACTCATACGTCTTTATGAGGAATATAAAGACGTTATTATGAAGAAAGGCAACACGTCCTGTATTAATAAAGCCAGAGAAGCTGCCTGGCACAATATTGCAGACAGATTAAATGCGTGAGCATGTTAATAATTTCCTGATTTAGAAGTAACATGAGCGGGGTTAGAAGAACGTGGCAGCAGGTCAAGGTAAAATAAAAATATGTACTCCAGAATGGTAAGTACAGTTGATTAGTCCAATGTGCAGGAAAAAGTAAAACACCATATTAAATAACTGTATAAAATATTTTAGCAACCAGAAAGAAAACTGCTACTGCTGCTGCTGGTGGTGGGCCTCCTGTAGCAGCCCTCACTCCTGCAGAAGACCTTGCTTTAGAGCAAAACAGCGGACGCCCCATCATTGTGGGAATCGAAGGAGGAACATCATCTGATCCTGTCTGTCCTCATGATACACAGCCTTATGTTAAAGGTAGGTTTAGTTGTTTCTCAGATTTTACATTTTTGTTCTTACAGGCTA
This sequence comes from Brachyhypopomus gauderio, assembly GCF_052324685.1. Classification (NCBI taxonomy): domain Eukaryota; kingdom Metazoa; phylum Chordata; class Actinopteri; order Gymnotiformes; family Hypopomidae; genus Brachyhypopomus; species Brachyhypopomus gauderio. The sequence goes on along the minus strand of NW_027507065.1, from coordinate 64,848 downwards.
CATTGTAGTATTATTGTATACTTGATGACTAAAATTTTACAGTGGTGGGGGGTGTGCTGACTCTTTTGGACCCTCCTGTATTTGACAATGATGTGAGTACCATAAACCCGCCTATTTCTTATGACTGAACCCTGAGGACCGTTAACATTTCCGTTAACATTTACGTGTCTTAATTTGTTGTTTGCAGGGGGAGATTGCCGGACCATCCAGGATGGTACAGGAGGATGAGGACACAGTTTCTGCCTGTTCAGAAAGGACACAGTGTCTGCCTGTTCTGTAAGGCGTGTGTGTCTATGTATCTGTCTGTTAATGTGCTGTGTGATCTCTGTTCTTCAATTTCCTTTAAACACAACACAAATCATGAGAAGACCCTCAGGCCTCCATGTTCAGAGCTCACACCTCTGCAAGAGAACACGTGAGTAGTTATGCAGTTCAACATGAATAAATACTTCTCATTCTTGACTATACTTCAGTCTTAAAGGAATCCATGATTAGTGAGATCTACAAAAGGTTCTTGCTCTAAGATATAGAATGTAAAAAAGCAGATCTGCAGTACAAAAAACTAAAAATACGGAAGTTGGAGCTTGAAATAAAGAAAATGGAGAAAAATGTGAGTATTTGCAAAAAGGTCTCACTTTAATATGCTTGTTTTTGCAAGATAAGTAAATCAAAGTTTCTTCTGTCCACAGGCTCAGCAAGACAATTAATACATTTCTCTTTAAAAAAAAAACGCCTCTTGTTTTATGTTAATAGTGTTAATGAACAAATGCAAACAAAATATTCCCTTAACTAAAGTAAGTGTTTGCATACATGTCCCTCATAGCTCTACCATCCATGTGGTCTGCAATTAAAATGTCGTCTTCCCATTGCTCCAACTGCACTCTTGGCATTTCTTCTTTTTGCAGTATTGCCACATTGTGCAAAACTGCACAGGCTGCTTTAATGTCACAGGCTCTCTCAGGAGTGACTCTGAGATGGCGCAAGCAGTTAAATCTGCTGTTTAACTGTCCAAATGCCATCTCAATGCATGCCCTTGTCTTTGAATGTGCATGATTGAACCTCCTCTCTGCATCTGTTGTAGGGTCTGCATATGGGGTAAGGAGAAAAGGTTGGCAGGGGTAACCCCTATCCCCAAGCAGTAAGCCAGGAAAAGCACCTACGATTATAAGGAGTAGAGTTAAACACTGAGGCCAAATCTGCACTATTTTGTGTGGTTGGAGTATTCTTACCTTAGCAAACCTCTGTGCCAGTGAGGAGGCACGAAATATCCTGGAATCGTGCAGCGAGCCGGGCCATTTTACCTCAATGTTGGAGAATAGAAATTGGCTGGTGCAAACCATCTAGAACAATGGCAAAAGTGACAAAGGGTGAAAGTTATTCAAACCCATGAACTGACATGCTTTACAATTTCTGTTGGGTAGGCAAAACTTGCATGTACCTGTACATTGATGCTGTGAAATAATTTTTTGGTTCACATAGTCTGCCTCCATGGGTACAGATGGAGCCTTTATCCAGATGTGAGTACAGTCTATAGCACCAATGACATTTGGAAATCCTAGACAATTCAATGCGTTTTGAATTGAAGGAATTTTAGCATGAAATAGTTGATTAAGATGAATACAAAGCACTTTGGTAAGTGCTCTGGATAAGAGCGTCTGTTAAAGTCATATAAATTTAACTCCAAGTTACTGATCAAACCAACACTACTTCTCATGAATACATGCCAGCTGTTCTGAAAAGGATGGGAAGGATGCCTCTGTGACCAGGGAATTTGATGAATATATTAAGGAAGCGCTTAAGCGCAAGGTAAACCTTTCGAATTTCGCTGCAGAACGTTGCCTTACTAAGATGTTATGCATCCCCAAAGCTGTACAGAAATGCACGACTGGCAAAGAAGCACAAAGCGATACAGACTGTTTGGGGTTTGGTAAGAGATTTACTACGTCTAGTGGTCTTCTCAATATATGGCCCCGGTAATTTACAAAGATATATAATACTGTGTCTTCTGAACCTGTAGCATCGGCGCAGATGGAAATTCTGAAGTGAGGGGGACCAAGCTGTACAATATATGCGTTTATGCTTGTAGATGCTAGATTTCGGATGGGGTCAATATAAATCTGGAGGGGACATGTCCCCCCCGTCCCCAGTGCCATCTGCGCCCCTGACCTGTAGTGCTCAAATAAGTAGTCATCCGGAAAGCCCAGTGGATCTGTCCTGTCCTGGATTGACCTTGGAGCTGGTAGCATGAATGCTCTGTGCACTACACACGCTCCCTCATCTACTGGATTCTCTACAAATGGACATGCCGTGGTCAATCAGCCTTCAGCCTTCACTGTTAGCTGCTCTCTTTATAGCTTACATTTTGGATTATTTGTATCACCTGTATGAAAATCTTGGTAAGGTAGTTGTCTGTATCCATTTCCTTTTTGCACCATTAAGTTAACCACACATTTACATTATTTATACTGAACATATGTAAATTGCAAAGTGATATGATTTGCTTGTAATTTGAACACAAAAGAGGAAGTATGGGGATAAATATATACCTAAAAGTATCTTCACCTAAATTACTCAGTATTAATAATTATTAATACTCAGGTACAAAGAATTGTATTTTTTGTGATATAGAGTTTATGCTAATGTATGTTTCTGCACCATAACTGCGATTAGACACTGTATTCCATTTTACACTGACCTGAATTTGTGAAGATTAAACCAATACATTAAAATGTGCAGAAACCTCACTGAATAACATTGAATATGTACTCTTAAGATCGAAATATAAATTGCATTTTGAAATATAATTATTAAATTTTGATAATAATAACCTGCAATCATTCCAAACTAATAATTACAGTACTCAATTAAATGTATAAAGATGTTATAATATATGCTACATCCACAGCCATTTAATGGATAGAACTGCAGCGGAACCTTGTTCCTCAATTCAGTTTCCCGGATGGCGAGACTGACATCACGCTGCTCAGCCAATAGAAGCGGTCCGGCTAAGCTAAGCCTCAACTCTAGCCTGGTACGGAGCAGGTTAGTTCAAACGTATATGTTGCTGTAGTAACTGAGCGAGGCTCAAGTCTAGCCTCTTTTGTGGAACCGAATTTGAGCAAAATGAGCCAGGCTTGTCTTTAAAAGCCCGGCTTACTGAGTTAGCTCGCTTCGTGGAATACCCCCCTGGAGTACCATTGCCCTGCTGTTTTTCCTTATTTAGTAAACCTACCTCAAATCATGAAAGCCTTAATTGCAGCAGGGAAACATCAGGAGAAATTCTGTAACATTTCTAAAATAATAACAAAAAGCCCTGTACATGAATGTAAAAAGTATTCTTGGGAAAGAGCAAATGTTATATATTCTGTACTCATACAGCCCTTTCCACCATCCGAGGCCCATTTCTTGACAAGAGGACCATTCTGGTAGCTGGAGAGAAGACATGCCACAGTAAACAATTTGATTGATACTTCCTGTGATGGAGAGTGGTATTACAGTGTCAAATAGTTTGTTTTCTTTAATTCGTCTAATCATCCTCTCCACATGTACCCTTAGACGTGCAATATGCTGGGTCTCTCTCACATCATCTTCCAGCATCTGTGTTCTCTTGTGCAGGAAAGCAGGCCTCATCAGCTCATCAATTGGTGTTAGCTTCTGGATTGGGCAAAAACAAAGAGAAAAGATTAAAATAATATACACAGTCCGGTCACATTATGAACACCCATTGAAACCATACTGTGAGCGTGGTACTACGAGTGGGTGAATATGGAGGTGGGTTCACTACAGAGAGTGAGGTGAATACAGACATTGGAGTTCCCAATCCAGGTGTTTTAATTGTGTATTCCAGCAAAGGAGTAAATCACCAATACTAGTAAACGAAAAGAAAAACTGTATAAAAGGAAAACAAACATAAAAAGTACTCAAGCCCACAAAGGCTTATAAGCAGTACCTCCAGTAAGCACTGGCAATCAGCAGCCAGTCTAGCCCCTAAGTTTCTTGGGCTCAACACAATAACATCCAATATCAAACAACCAACATTAACCAACCAACCTCAACCTCCTTAGCCTCTGAGAGGAAGGCCTCTTATACTAGTAGCTCCTCCCCTTAATTAAGCTGGGACACACCACTACTACTAGCAGGGGTTACCTACAAACACAAACATGACATACATACATTACTGCAGTAACATAACATGACAAGAATAATAATTAATATGTCCATTTGTTGCATACAACTCCGTCCTCAGGTATTCCAGGAACTGTAACCCCCCTCCCCTCCTTCAGTAGGCCGAGGGCCCTTCGGCCACTATAAGAGGAGGAGCTGGATGGGCCGCCAGTCCCCTGAGAATCCCGGAACAGGTAAATACAACATTATAATCAATCACATGTCTTTTAGAGACTTGGTGATGGGTGAGTGTATCATGTTTTGTAAATTGTATCTAAGCATTTCTGTCGTCAAAGCAGTTGCTTAAACATGAATAACTTCTTTAAAGGGCTGTAAAACGTGCATTTTAAACATTCCAGCCACACCTGGAGAAGTTGTGTCGGCATTCGAATGTTTGGGTTCTCCACAGGCAACATTGTCGACTCGGAATGCAAAAATTCGAGACATTTGAGTTTTTCTTGACAGTTTCACAATAATTTATTCAGTTGGTTTGATGTTCCTCGAGACCTTGTTAAGAGTAATGATGCTGTGATTGTGATGGTATACACCAGGGGCGACCCAGCCCGCCAGGGGGTTCAGTCCAGCCCACGGAATAAACCTGGATTATTAAAAAAGAATAAACTCCATTTAGTTAAAATCTGCAGTTCCTATATTGTCTGCACCCTGTTAAGTGAAATGTCTGTCAAAAAAAGAGAAAAGCGGACACAGAGTGTCGGATTTTTCAACAAAAATGGAATTACTTCAGAATAGGCTATATGCACACGGGGTGCTGACATATTTCCGTTTAAATATTAGCCAGGTCAGCCCATTGATCTATATATCTATATATGGATTGCGCTGCTGTAACACACGATTTCCCCTCTGGGATACATAAATAAATCTATCTATCTAGCTATCTATCTCAAAAATCCCAACAGAGGATGTAATGTAATTATCTGTAGTTATGTATATATATATTCATGTACATTTTTGTACATTAAATGTGGTTTACATGTGTTGTGACCAAATGCTGATTTACTGCAATAAATTCACTGTTTAAGTACTGTTTAATTTATTTTAGTAATAATTTGTCACCCACCTGAGAGTTCTGATTGCTTACCATACTGTATCAATTACACAAGACACTGACCAGATGAATGCTAATTTCTTTATTATAATAATTCATTTTCTATAAAATTACATGCATCTTTTTAATGAATATAATTACACCTATAATAAAACAATGAAATATATTTAAACACACCTTTAAACACAACTTACACAATGTGTGAAACACACATTTAAGTACACACACAGGTGAAGTGAGCACACGTGCCCGGAGCAGTGAGCAGCCTCTACAGCAGGGATGGGCAACTTCCATGATAAAGAGGGCCAAAAAATTTTCAGCACTATTATTGGAGGGCCACATGACCACGCACTTCAAATAATTGGATATGAAAGACACTACAAATTATTCTCAATAAGAACATTTTCAATGAATTCAGATCTGTATGTTTATTGCACCAACATACATCTATTTTCTGCATATAAATGCATTAACATGTCCTTAACCCTAGCAAGTCTATGGGCATTTTTGCTGTTTAAGCATGGTTACATAAATGTGTCTCTAAACATACTTAATTATAGCATTTTACCCACATGTCTCATATTTTTTTTTCTTTTAATTATTAAATTATTATTGATCTATTTGCGGGCCGCCAGTTGCCCATCCCTGCTCTACAGCCTCTAGGGCTGAAGTGCCCTTGGGTAAGGCACCTAACCCTGAAGTGCCCTTGGGTAAGGCAGCTAACCCTGAAGTGCCCTTGGGTAAGGCAGCTAACCCTGAATTGCTCCACGGGCGCTGTAGAGGCTGCTCACCGCTCCGGGCACTCATTGACAACTACAAATGATTATAGAATAGAATAGAATGCCTTTATTGTCATTATACACATGTACAATGAGATTGAAAGCTTACCTTTTTCAGTGCAAACATACAGAATATAAAAAGTATCAGAAAAATTTTTACAGTATAGAATAATAAAGATTTTTAAATTTAAATACAATAAAGGTGTGGAGAATTTCCAGTTCTAGTTTAAACACTAAGATTTGCATGTTAAATAGTTAAATAGTAATATTGCACATATTCCACATATTATTGCACTTATTATTATTGCATTTATTATATGGTGAGAGTCTATGGGATTGGAGGTTCAGTTATGGGATCAGTGCATGTGTGAGTTCAGTGTGGTGATTGCTTTGGGGAAGAAACTGTTCTTGAATCGGTTTGTCCTTGTTCTGATGCACCTGTAGCTCTTCCCTGAGGGCAACAAGTCAAACGGATCAAAGCCAGGGTGGATGCTGTCCTCCATTATGTTTTTAGCTTTTTTGAGGCAGCGTGAGGTATAAATGTCCATCAAGGATGGAAGAGGGCAGCCAATTATTTTCTGTGCTGTTTTAACTACTTTCTGGAGTCTCTCTCTGTCTGCCATGGTGCAGCTGCCATACCACACTGTGACGCAGTACGTCAGCAGGCTCTCGATGAAGGCGCGGTAGAACACCAGCAGTAGGTTGGAGTCCAGCTTGTGTTTTCTGAGGACTCTCAGAAAGTGTAGCCTCTGCTGAGCCTTTTTGATGACTGCTGTGGTGTTTCCAGTCTAGGTTGGCAGAGATAAGGACACCAAGGAACCGGAAAGTGTGGACCCTCCACATACTCACCGTTAATGTATAAAGGGGCTAGGTTGATGTATAAAGGGGCTAGGTTAATGTATAAAGGGGCTAGGTTAATGTATAAAGGGGCTAGGCTGATGTATAAAGGGGCTAGGTTAATGTATAAAGGGGCTAGGTTGATGTATAAAGGGGCTAGGTTGATGTATAAAGGGGCTAGGTTAATGTATAAAGGGGCTAGGTTGATGTATAAAGGGGCTAGGTTAATGTATAAAGGGGCTAGGTTGATGTATAAAGGGGCTAGGTTGATGTATAAAGGGGCTAGGTTGATGTATAAAGGGGCTAGGTTGATGTATAAAGGGGCTAGGTTAATGTATAAAGGGGCTAGGTTGATGTATAAAGGGGCTAGGTTAATGTATAAAGGGGCTAGGTTGATGTATAAAGGGGCTAGGTTGATGTATAAAGGGGCTAGGTTAATGTATAAAGGGGCTAGGTTGATGTATAAAGGGGCTAGGTTAATGTATAAAGGGGCTAGGTTGATGTATAAAGGGGCTAGGTTGATGTATAAAGGGGCTAGGTTGATGTATAAAGGGTCTAGGTCGTGCTGTGTTTCCTGAAGTCGACGATTATCTCTTTGGTTTTCTTTGTGTTCAGAGATAAATTATTTTCTGAGCACCAATCTGCCAATTTCAGGATCTCCTGTCTGTAAACTGTCTCATCTCCTTAAGATGAATTGGGGTGCCCAAACTTTTTCAAATGACTGTAGGCCTACCTACAAATGTTTCCCATAAAGCAGCGTCTGAGCATGTATCTCTAAATATGAGAATCCAACAAAAAGCAGTGTATTATAAACCATTTGATCATATGCCCGTGTTTAATTGGCAAGTAGTAAAAATAGCTTAAATGCACCAATATTCATACAGTGCACATATACACCACACATAAAGCCAAGAGAGCCTATACCAAATATCTTTCCACTATACACCATACACATATACAGTATAAGACAAAAAGATTTTACACTTATTTAAATGTTAACCTGTGCAAATATGCATGGTTAATATACATGTCACATAGGGCTACGTCCCCCTCTCTAGCTGTCACTCCGGTACTGTTCAATGTGCCTGTGTTCTCCTCGTCTGTTTATCCCGCCCTGTTTCTATGCTTTCCCTCTGTCTGTCACACCCCTGTCGGTGTTCTCTCCTGCTGTCAGTCCAGTCCGTGTCTTCTGTGTGACCTTGTTTAGATCCGTTCCCCAGTAAGTCCAGTCCATGGCTGTGTTTGAAATAGCCTACTACAGGGTTGCCAACTCTCACGCATTGAGCGTGAGACACACGCATTTGACCGTTTTCACACGCTCTCACGCCACACTTCCGATATCTCACGCCGAAAAAAAATATCCAGTTTATTTACCTCAGATCCACATATATGATTCAATACGTTACTAGTTCGCTAGCTCTGGCGCCATCCACCGGCGATATAACACTGAATCTGTGTCCATCTGTGAATCTGTGTTTGCCCAACTTTCGTTCGCCACCCCCCCCCCCCCCCCCCCCCCCCACCGCCGGCTCAACAAAATACACTCGCCACCGGCTCCAGGTTAAAATCTCACTCCAAGCGAACGTCAAAAGTTGGCAACCCTGCTACTACATACTACTGGCGTACTGATTGAGCCCCAAATCAGTATGCCGTATGCAGTATGTGACCAAAATGAAAATTTCCAGTACGCGAAACATACCCGGATGACCTACTACTTCCGCAAAATATTCCAGTACGCGAACAGAGCTATCTTCGTGGTGTACTGCATCCCATCATGCAACGCTACGTTCACGTGACCCCGTAGTGTGCTTTGCTTTTGTCGCATACTGGAAACTGTACTGCATACTACTACGAGGACCAGTATGCAGTATCCAGTATATACTGAGTCCAGTATGCAGTATCCAGTATGTAGTAGTCTATTTCGAACACAGCCCAGGTCTTCTGTTGTTCACCTTGTCTTGTCTGTCCCTCCTTCCTTGCTTTCAGCTCAGGTGTTTCTAGTTTGTCTTGATTGGTTTGGTACTTGTACTCCCTGTGTTTCAGTCCCTCTTTGGAAGTCACTGTGGTGGTAATCTTGGTTCTGTGTTTATCTACCTTGTTCTGAGTTCTTGTGTTTGTTTTATCCTCTGTCTTTTGTTATCTGAGTTATCCTGTCTGGTTGTTAGTTCTTGATTTGTGATAGTTGTATTTTAATTAGTATGCCTCGTTACCCTCGTATCCTCTATGTTAACACTCCAGCTATTAAACCCTGCTATCCTCAGTATTTGTGTCCTCTTAGCTCTCACTCGTTACAATACCTTTTAAAATGCATTGTATTTATTTCCTTTCTAAGCTTTATGCACACAAAAATGAAACCATATGCACATGTGCTTAAATTAAATATACCCCTGCAAACTCACAATACGATTTCAACTGTACATAATCTATATCTTTTTATCTATACTTTCAGTAACCTCTTTTGCAAACTGGGTTATTAACCCTTACTCTGCCGTTCCACATACTTTAAAGGTGTTATCAGTGATTCATGGACACAATCAATGAGGGATTATCTAATGTTTTTGAATTACAATAATGAATGGTTACTTGAACAAAACATCTACATCAGGGGTAATCAATTAAATCTTTCCGCGGTCCATTTTTGGCAGATAGCTCAGACCTTAGGTCCGGGTCCGCGGTGGCGAACGAAAGTTGTTGAGCGGGGGGGGGGGGGGGGGGGGGGGGGTGAACGTAACACTCAAATGGGTGGTGAACGTAACACTCGTCTGAAAATAAATTCTCCGGTTTAAAATATAGTCTCCCGTTAAAATTTTTTTGGCATTTGGGTCCGTATCCAGTTAATCAGGAATGTGATTGGGTCCGGACAGGACGGTGTTCGGGTCCGGATCCGGACCGCGGTCCGCCATTTGGTGATACCTGATCTACATGGATTTGGCAAGGGTGTATCAAATATTGCCTAAAATGGAATACATAACCTGGAGGAGCAGTTATGGCCAGTTGACACCTCTGTGAATCACCCCCAGACCATGCCCAAAATACAGGTTTTATTTTGAGAAGGGAGAGCCAGTGACACATAAAAACACTGGCTGTATAGTTTAATCACACATTTGTACTGTATCTTCTTCTGCCATGTTAAGATGTGGAGCAGGTTGTCCATCACTTGTCCAGGTCAGTCATGGCCTGGTGGTAGGGAACTGGTCTTGTGACCGGAGGGTCATGGGTTCAATTCTCAGACCTGAGGCCATGACTGAGGTGCCCTTGAGCAAGGCACCTAACCCCAACTGCTCCCCGGGCGCCAGGCTAGGGCTGCCCACCGCTCTGGGCACATGTGATCCACAGCCCCCTAGTAATCACTAGTGTGTGTGTGTGTGTGTGTGTTCTAACTGCACAGATGGGTTAAAAGCGGAGGACAAATTTTGATTGGGGTGTATAAATCACAATTGACAAAATATGGCACATTTACATTTTTTTTATTTACACCCCTGCAGGAGATGCTCCATGTGCTGGTTGACGAAAGAAAAGCCAGCAAACGCACTCTGGTCCGTTAAGCCAATCAAGCCTTTCTCACACATGGACAGGCGGTCGTTTAATAACTCCTGCTCGCAGTTGCCACCGTCATTGGATGATTTCTGTGGTTGAAGGAGAATGGAAGCAAATCACATGATGAACAGAGGCTGCTTTTCAGTATCTGTATTTTTGCAATTTGCTCTATGAGCATACAGTATGAAAAGTAAAAAAAAACAGGAATGAGAGATGACTGTAAGAAATGGAAAGAGATGGAAAGAAAGCTCATACCACTGGCACGTAAGGGGGTTGGATCTCTCTCCTCTCCAGAGCAGACCAGTCGACGATCTCAAAGAATGAGTGACCTCGGATATTAGGCACAACACCCAGTCTATAAGAAGGGTCTCGCTCAAACAGCTTTGTTCATGGAAGAAAACCAAAAGCAAGAATATTATTCATAATAGAAATATCTCAGTGTGTCTATTCATGTCTTGGTTGTGAAGTATTATTATTATTATTATTATTATTATTATTATTATTACTATTATTAATGTGTCATCAGGTATGGTTTTGTGCATGCTTACTCGTTCTAGCATGTCTCTGGTATCCAGAGTGATCCAGTCAGGGAAGTCAGGTATGTCCATAATGATGGAATCAAAAATATCATCTATCTCTTCACCATCGAATGGAGGCTTACCAATCAGCATCCCATATAGGAGCACACCAAATGACCACCAATCCACAGAGAATGAATACCGCTCACCCAGAATGATCTACACACACACACACACACACATGCACACACATTCACATTCAGGGCATACTGAATTACATTGACATTGCTACAGGTGAGAACATTCAATGTCAAATTCATTTGATGCCATCTCATACCTCAGGGGCCATGTAGTATGGTGTCCCACAGAATGTTTTGCCAAGATTGTCTCCAAAAACATTCTCTTTGCACATGCCAAAATCCGCAATTTTTATGTGACCTTCTCCATCCAGCATCACATTGTCCAACTTGAGATCCCTAATGCAGGAGAGAAATACAAAAATGTGGTTCAGTAGACAAGAACAGTAAAGGTGAAAGTACAGAATGTCCATGTAGATTTGTTTGTGTGTGTTACCTGTGGATGATGCCCTTTCCATGAAGGAACTGGAGTCCGCACACAATTTCAGCTGCATAGAATCTGGAAGAAAGAAACAAACCAGGAGCCATCAGACCGGACTATAATTACACACACCTACGTTTATATTTATATAAGACATACAAAAAAACATCATTGTGTGTGTGTGTGTGTGTGTGTGTGTTGCCTCACGTGGCTGTGTAGAGGTCAAAGCTTCCTGTTTCCCGTATGTGGAACATCAGGTCACCTCCGGTCAGGTACTCCATGACAAAGAACAAGTGCTCCTAACATGCAGACAATGCCATAAACACTTTGGTATGAGTACAAGCAGAATTACTGACTCAACAATCATCTAAATACCACAGTGACTCCATGAAGTATAAGTTACAGTAAACAGTTGTGACAATGCCTGGTGTGGTTAATTACTGCCTATACAAAAGAGTCCTGCTGGACACCCCATTACTGTTGACTGAGAGGTGGAGCAACTGTATAATGTAACCGTTAATTTGTTCTTTACTACCTCGGTCTGAAAGGTGGAGTAAAGGTGGGTGAGGAAGGGACAGTCCCATGCCAGAGCTAGCACCCGCTTCTCCACCATGGTGAACTCTACGTTATTATTCATCACGTCCTTCCTCAAGGCTTTCACAGCAAACAAATCCTTGCTGCCCTTTAGTTCAGCCAGAAAAACCTGAGCAGGGACCAAGGGAGAGAAATAGACAAACAGACCAGAGTGAAAGAAAAATAAAACACACATACACACACATCCATGAAATATGAAGATTTGATGGAATAGTTTGTTTGGTCTATTCTTGTGGAGATAGTATTTAACAATAGAAGGGCAAAAGGACAGACATGTAAAAATGATAAGTGAATAGTCAGGAGAAGTGAAGAGAGACACAGAGTCAGTGTGTGTGTGTGGAGGACGTGGGAGCCGCGTGAAGGGGAAGACTCTACCTTGCCATAGCTTCCCTGGCCCAGTACACTGTGAAAGGTGAAGTGCTCCACAGTGATGTGTGTCTGGTGGCTGATCCTGGACAGGGAGCGAGGACTCGAACCCTCACAAAGACGACCACATGGAGACGCATCTACAGAGATGTACAGTACATTTTTACACATCCAGACATCTAGCTAACTTGGGTGAATACCTCAGCCAGTAGTTTCTGGGTGATGCCACACAGATTAGCCACTTTAGTTTGGCACTTGGTCTAACCCAAGTTCAAGTGCATATAGTTTTTTTTTTTGTAATAAATATTTTCTATTATTGGGTGAATTACAAAGGCAGCCCTGCTCTTCCCTACAGGGATGCATGTGACACCATATGCCCTGTGGCAAGAGACGCCAAAAGTAACGCAAAGCGTAAGCTCAGAGGGGATAGAGCTTTTTCCATTGCTGCTCCTAGATTATGGAACAACCTACCACTGCATGTTAGACAAGCCCCTTCACTGCCCATTTTAAAAACAAGTCTTAAAACCCACTTTAATTCATTGGCTTTAAACACAGCATGAGACTTTGTATATTTTTAGTTTTTACTGCTTTAGTTTAATTCTTTGATTTGTTCTATTGATTCCTTTTACCGCTTTAGTTAATATTGTTTTATCCATTTTTTATTATTATTTGTTTTATGTCTAATGTTCTATTCTTATGTACAGCACTTTGTTTTGGCTGCCGTTCTTACAGTGCTCTATAAATAAAGTTGAGTTGAGTTGAATTATATGAAAATAACTATTGAACATGTTGATATCAGCTAATTACAATATGTTATCAACTTGAGATTCACCTAGAGATGGGTTGTAGGAGTCCTCAGTCTCATCCAGGAGAACGTGGAGCAACTCCTTCCAGGCATCGTCCAGAGCACTTGTGTTCAACGAGACCTTAGTCTCGTCCAGGAGAACCTGGAGCAGCTCCTTCCAGGCATCGTCCAGAGAACTTGTGTTCAACGAGACCTCAGTCTCGTCCAGGAGAACCTGGAGCAGCTCCTTCCAGGCATCGTCCAGAACACTTGTGTTCAACGAGACCTCAGTCTCGTCCAGGAGAACCTGGAGCAGCTCCTTCCAGGCATCGTCCAGAACACTTACGTTCAAAGAGACCTCAATCTCGTCCAGGAGAACGTGGCGCAGCTTCTCCCAGGCCTCATCCAGAACACTGTTATTCAACGGTGCTACTGCAAAAAAGATTTTTTCAAGAAGCCATAATTAAATATTACATGAAATTAACAGGTGAATGTTTTTCATCTGAATTGTGTTAATGTGTGCTTGTTTGATATGAATAGCTACTGAACACGTTGATGTCAGCAAATTATGAAATATGTTATCAAATTGATATTCTGTATGAATGTGTCTTGGTCACCTAGAGATGGGTTATAGGAGTCCTCAGTCTCGTCCAGTAGAACGAGGAGCAGCTCCTCACAGGCCTCATCCAGAATACTGTTATTCAAAGGTGCTACTGCAAAAATGATTTTTTCAACAAGTCCTAAGTACACGTTACAATGTAATAACAGGTCAATGTTTTTTTAGCTGAACTGTGTTAATATAAGCATTAGGTAAGCAGTAGATATATGCGACATATAGCCCGGTGCGGGTTATACAACATTTTCCATTTAAAAAGACTTGGTAGGTGCGGCTTATATTGAGGTGCGCTCTATAGTCCAGAAAATACGGTATACACAACCCATTAAAAAATCCCTTCAAATACTTTTTCTAATCAATAAATATACAAAGCCAAGAAGAAAGACACAAATGTAATTGAATCGTTATTATTTGATTTATATTGAGACTATCACTATTTGTGGACCGGGGTTTGTTGGTATGTTGCCATAGCAACACCACTGACTTCATAAAAATTAACCTGTCAAATTATCAGTTTTTTTTTTTCTATTTTTCACTTATTGGTTTTACCAATAAACACCAAATTCAGCTGTGTTAAAAGAACAAAATAAGCCCCAATATATGCCCCAAAATAAGTTGTCACTATTGTACTCATTTACTCACTCAGGCCATGGGTGTTTTCGGTCTCCTGTATTGGTTCTGTTCCTCCGTATATCTCCTCTGTGTCTGTGTCATCCAAATCTTGGGTGCCGATGCACCAGCACCAGAGACAACACCTTGTAATATCTTCCCACTTCATTGTCTTTATGTGGACTGATATGGAATTATACTGTACATGCAATTTTATATATACCCTCATTTGTTGTGCCGTCGTTATGACGACAGAGCAGGTATTATGACGTCATGTGGAATTATGGGAATATATATTTTTTATTCGCTCTGTGCACGTGACGTTTCCGCATGCCCATATACCGGCAGTATCATTTCCGGTTATCGGGCGCGACTACAGAGACACGTCAACAATGACGTTTTACACGCGCTGTTTGCAGGACCTCCCTCGAGTGACGGTCAACGATGTTCATCGGATCGTCAAGACACACATGCCGCGGCTTCTTCGAGCGAGAAAGAGAAAGATTTCAAGATGTACATATCTAGTTATATTGACAACTACGAAGGTGAGTGTTCCGTGTTAGCGCTAGCACACAGCTAAACGTAAATTAGTTAGCGTTAGCATTGTGTGTGTGTGTGTGTGCGTGCGCGCGCGTGTGTGTGTGTGTGTGTGTGTGTGCGTGCGCGCGCGCGCGTGTGTGTGTGTGTGTGTATTAGCTAGCTGGTCGTGTCTGAACACTAAACTTCGTAAGAGCTTAAACTCAAGATCAACACAAACCCGGCGGATCCCTGTGTTTAGCCCGGCCATGACTGGGTTAAACAGCGGAATCTGTGTTTGTAAACAAAGCGCAACGGTGTTCGCCGACGCGTGTTTGTTTACAAAACAACGAATATTGTGCTTTGTTTACAAACACGGAATCCGCGCCGGAGACTGCTGTTTAACCTGTCTCAGGACTGAGTTATCTCACTTCACTATTAAACACATACTGTGATTAAGTCTGTTCTTTTATTTGCATTTTAGTGTTGAACAAAGATCAGGTGACAGGAGAGATGTGTGTGAGGGCGACCTGTTTTAGGTCGATGAAGAAGTCGGAGAAGCCACACAGCTCGAGTGTAGGGTGACAGTGCTTTAGAAGATAGATGCTATGAATGTTGTTTTAGATTTATGTTTATGGGGATTAAAAACATTTTGTTGGTGAAAAGTAAGTAGTGGAGTAATGTTTTGAGTAATGTTATCTGGCAATGTGAGTATGACTTAATGTCAGGAAAAGTGAATGTTAAAAGGCAAAACCCCCAGAAACTGTATTTGTTCAGATGTTTCCTGATTTACTTTATTGTAAATACTATTGAAGCTGGTAAATTGTTTATGTCAAATGAGGGCCACATTAGGCAACACTGTAGACTATTAGTGACTGTTCTAATTATATAGCCTTTCCTGGCTGATTTTATTTTGTAAACAGTTTTTTTAATTAAATTGCACTTGATACTGTTTCTCATTGTATTTGCTACATTTTGTATTTTTGCAGATTTCTTTAGATGATTCGAGACCTGCTCATGTGTTGCTGGGACAACTTTGTGCAATCATGTGGTGGCATTGCTTTATCAAACTGCACATTATTCACAACTAAGAGTTCCTGCTGTTCCTCCTGTCCTGAGCTGCACAGAGAGTGAGCAGCAATGGCACAAGCCAAGAACTTTGGTAAGTAATAATATTCTAAACTTTGTACATTTGTGTAAAAATGTAGGGTGCTATGAAAAATGTCAATAAACACAGAATACAGTCATATTGTCACGTAGGGCTACGCCTCCTCTCGTAGCTGTCACTCTGGGTTCCCTCATGTCTGTATTCCCTGCCTGTTTATCCCGCCCTGCTCGTTGTCTCTGTGATTTCCCATTGTTTGCCACGCCCCTGTTATCATTGTTCGCACCTGGTCCTTGTCTAGTCCTGTGTATAAAAGTCCCTGTGTCTCCCATGTCCGTATTGGTCTTTTTGTTCAAACCTGTGCCTAGTCATTCCAGCTGTTCGTAAGTTTGCGCCTTTGTGTTATCCGTCTCCCGTGTGTTTTGCCTTTTGTTCCTTAGTTAGTCTGTCTTGTTGTTTTCTGTACCCGTTGTCATGCCTGTGTATATTTCATGTATGGACTGCCTTCCCGATCTGACCTGCGCCCGTTATTTCGACTCTGTCAATGGAATTTCCTTTAATAAATCTCGCTCTCAGCGTTTGTGTCTGCCTCCCTGTTCTGCCCAGCGCAGGTCGTTACACATATACTACTTATTTTAAATTACAAAGACATCATTTCAGATATTAAGACTGCAAAATGTAATTGATTTAAAAAATAAAAAGCACATATACCACTGTGCTGCTGACAGTGATCCACCACCCATATAATATCTGCTCAGGGGTGGTCTGGGCCATAAATGAGTGGAGTGAAGACAATCAATCTATGCAGAGAAATTGAATGATCTTTAGTTGTTGAACTACAAAGCTGGCCTGAAAAGAATTGTGCCAACTAAAGTGGCCAATAATTATACCTACTCACCATAACGGAAGTACTGTTTTGCATAAACAAACTTTAGTATGCATCATTACAGTAACATACAAATGAATATAAAATACCACAGTATAGATTGAGTTATTCAACCATGCACATTAGCAGTATGAGTATAAATAAATAGTGATCTCTGTAGATATATCTCTGATCATTAGGATCCTCTGCTCTGTAAGTTATGTTGACTGCTCTTACCTAGAAGCAAAGCAGGGCACACTGCAGCTGAAGCGTCATCATAACTACTACTGACAGATCCTGGGGCAGATGCTCATCACAGGAATGGACTGGTGTGACTTTGTTGTTTTTGCTGAGGAGGACATGTTGGTGCAGCGCATATTGAAAGATGCACAGGTAATTAACACCATTAAACAAAAGGTGGACCATTTCTTTTTTCACATATACATGCCCAGATATCTATAAACTCAGTTTGTATGTTTGTATATATTGTTGTATTTGTTTAAAATGTTCTTATAACCCTGATAAGGATCTGTAGAATAGAAAAACATTTGAATGTCATTGGCACAGTTCTGATATTAAAA
The DNA here is from genome assembly GCF_052324685.1 of Brachyhypopomus gauderio. Classification (NCBI taxonomy): domain Eukaryota; kingdom Metazoa; phylum Chordata; class Actinopteri; order Gymnotiformes; family Hypopomidae; genus Brachyhypopomus; species Brachyhypopomus gauderio. Next base: position 47,353 of record NW_027507065.1, on the reverse strand, counting down.
AAAAAAACAACTCAATAGACAAATCACAAGCACTTTGTTTCAAAATAAAATTATTTATTTTCCTTCACTTTGTCATTGTTTTACATTTCGTCAAGCTTAAGTACAAACAAGTGAAACATTTATATTAAATATTAAACATTAAAAGTGAAGCCCATTAGATGTGTACATGAAAAGTAAACACATGGATAACATGCATATGCACCCTTAAATATTTACCACAGATTTGCAACATTGGTCCTGGGGGCTATTCCACAAAGCGAGCTTATGAAAGCGGCGCTTATTAGAGTGAGCCTCGCTTGAGTTAGCCAAACAGTTCACTTCCGTCTAGTTCCGTTCCACTAACGAAATCCAGACTCAACCTGTTCCCGCTAATTCAAGCCCGGCTTTTGTAATCTGCGATCATGCGCGTGCACACAGTATTTACACAGCCTCACTAATCGATATTCGAAAAGGCAAGAAAATGTCGAAAGAGCTGAAAGAACGAGCAGCTTTTTTTTCTTCTGCTGAACAGGAGCTACTCATACGTCTTTATGAGGAATATAAAGACGTTATTATGAAGAAAGGCAACACGTCCTGTATTAATAAAGCCAGAGAAGCTGCCTGGCACAATATTGCAGACAGATTAAATGCGTGAGCATATAATTTAATCCATTCATTGGCATTTTAAAAGTGTTATAGTAAATTAATAATGTTAATAATTTCCTGATGTAGAAGTAACATGAGCGGGGTTAGGAGAACGTGGCAACTGTATAAAATATTTTAGCAACCAGAAAGAAAACTGCTACTGCTGCTGCTGGTGGTGGGCCTCCTGTAGCAGCCCTCACTCCTGCAGAAGACCTTGCTTTAGAGCAAAACAGCGGACGCCCCATCATTGTGGGAATCGAAGGAGGAACATCATCTGATCTTGTCTGTCTTCATGATACACAGCCTTATGTTAAAGGTAGGTTCAGTTGTTTCTCAGATTTTACATTTTTGTTCTTTGTTTCTTCTGTCCACAGGCTCAGCAAGACAATTAATACATTTCTCTTTCCAAAAAAAACGCCTCTTGTTTTATGTTAATAGTGTTAATGAACAAATGCAAACAAAATATTCCCTTAACTAAAGTAAGTGTTTGCATACATGTCCCTCACAGCTCTACCATCCATGTGGTCTGCAATTAAAATGTCGTCTTCCCATTGCTCCAACTGCACTCTTGGCATTACTTCTTTTTGCAGTATTGCCACATTGTGCAAAACTGCACAGGCTGCTTTAATATCACAGGCTCTCTCAGGAGTCACTCTGAGATGGCGCAAGCAGTTAAATCTGCTCTTTAACTGTCCAAATGCCATCTCACTGCATGCCCTTGTCTTTGAATGTGCATGATTGAACCTCCTCTCTGCATCTGTTGTAGGGTCTGCATATGGGGTAAGAAGAAAAGGTTGGCAGGGGTAACCCCTATCCCCAAGCAGTAAGCCAGGAAAAGCACCTACGATTATAAGGAGTAGAGTTAAACACTGAGGCCAAATCTGCACTATTTTGTGTGGTTGGAGTATTCTTACCTTAGCAAACCTCTGTGCCAGTGAGGAGGCACAAAATATCCTGGAATCGTGCACCGAGCCGGGCCATTTTACCTCAATGTTGGAGAATAGAAATTGGCTGGTGCAAACCATCTAGAACAATGGCAAAAGTGACAAAGGGTGAAAGTTATTCAAACCCATGAACTGACATGCTTTACATTTTCTGTTGGGTAGGCAAAACTTGCATGTACCTGTACATTGATGCTGTGAAATAATTTTTTGGTTCACATAGTCTGCCTCCATGGGTACAGATGGAGCCTTTATCCAGATGTGAGTACAGTCTATAGCACCAATGACATTTGGAAATCCTAGACAATTCAATGCATTTTGAATTGAAGGAATTTAGCATGAAATAGTTGATTAAGATGAATACAAAGCACTTTGGTAAGTGCTCTGGATAAGAGCGTCTGTTAAAGTCATATAAATTTAACTCCAAGTTACTCATCCCCAAAGCTGTACAGAAATGCACGACTGGCAAAGAAGCACAAAGCGATACAGACTGTTTGGGGTTTGGTAAGAGCTTTACTACGTCTAGTGGTCTTCTCAATATATGGCCCCGGTAATTTACAAAGATATATAATACTGTGTCTTCTGAACCTGTAGCATCGGCGCAGATGGAAATTCTGAAGTGAGGGGGACCAAGCTGTACAATATATACGTTTATGCTTGTAGATGCTAGATTTCGGATGGGGTCAATATAAATCTGGAGGGGACATGTCCCCCCCCGTCCCCAGTGCCATCTGCGCCCCTGACCTGTAGTGCTCAAATAAGTAGTCATCCGGAAAGCCCAGTGGATCTGTCCTGTCCTGGAATGACCTTGGAGCTGGTAGCATGAATGCTCTGTGCACTACACACGCTCCCTCATCTACTGGATTCTCTACAAATGGGCATGCCGTGGTCAATCAGCCTTCAGCCTTCACTGTTAGCTGCTCTTTTTATAGCTTACATTTTGGATTATTTGTATCACCTGTATGAAAATCTTGGTAAGGTAGTTGTCTGTATCCATTTCCTTTTTGCACCATTAAGTTAACCACACATTTACATTATTTATACTGAACATATGTAAATTGCAAAGTGATATGATTTGCTTGTAATTTGAACACAAAAGAGGAAGTATGGGGATAAATATATACCTAAAAGTATCTTCACCTAAATTACTCAGTATTAATAATTATTAATACTCAGGTACAAAGAATTGTATTTTTTGTGATATAGAGTTTATGCTAATGTATGTTTCTGCACCATAACTGCGATTAGACACTGTATTCCATTTTATACTGACCTGAATTTGTGAAGATTAAACCAATACATTAAAATGTGCAGAAACCTCACTGAATAACATTGAATATGTACTCTTAAGATCGAAATATAAATTGCATTTTGAAATATAATTATTAAAATTTGATAATAATAACCTGCAATCATTCCAAACTAATAATTACAGTACTCAATTAAATGTATAAAGATGTTATAATATATGCTACATCCACAGCCATTTAATGGATAGAACTGCAGCGGAACCTTGTTCCTCAATTCAGTTTCCCGGATGGCGAGACTGACATCACGCTGCTCAGCCAATAGAAGCGGTCCGGCTAAGCTAAGCCTCAACTCTAGCCTGGTACGGAGCAGGTTAGTTCAAACGTATATGTTGCTGTAGTAACTGAGCGAGGCTCAAGTCTAGCCTCTTTTGTGGAACCGAATTTGAGCAAAATGAGCCAGGCTTGTCTTTAAAAGCCCGGCTTTCTGAGTTAGCTCGCTTCGTGGAATACCCCCCTGGAGTACCATTGCCCTGCTGTTTTTCCTTATTTAGTAAACCTACCTCAAATCATGAAAGCCTTAATTGCAGCAGGGAAACATCAGGGGAAATTCTGTAACATTTCTAAAATAATAACAAAAAGCCCTGTACATGAATGTAAAAAGTATTCTTGGGAAAGAGCAAATGTTATATATTCTGTACTCATACAGCCCTTTCCACCATCCGAGGCCCATTTCTTGACAAGAGGACCATTCTGGTAGCTGGAGAGAAGACATGCCACAGTAAACAATTTGATTGATACTTCCTGTGATGGAGAGTGGTATTACAGTGTCAAATAGTTTGTTTTCTTTCATTTGTCTAATCATCCTCTCCACATGTACCCTTAGACATGCAATATGCTGGGTCTCTCTCACATCATCTTCCAGCATCTGTGTTCTCTTGTGCAGGAAAGCAGGCCTGTGTACTTTCATCGTCGTTTTAACGTCCGTTGTCCCCTAGCGAAGGTTGGACGCGTAGTTTATGTCGCCAGCTCACTCTATCCAAAGCATCAGCTTCCTTTAGCCCAGTAGTTTTCAGGTCTCCTCGAATAGTTGTCAACCATGTTGTCCTTGGGCGTCCTTTTGGTCGTTTCCCGTCAACTTCTAGGTTCATAATGGTTTTTATTGCAGTATTTTCACTGGGTTTTACATGACCAAACCAGCGCAACCGATGCTTTTGCAGTGCTTCACTTATTCCACCTAGCTCACTACGATGTAGTATCTCAGTGGACTCAATGTGATCAGCAAGGTTTACACGTTGTAACCATCGCAGCATTTTCATGTCAGTTCTGTGTAGTTGCTGTTCAAGTCTTTTGGTCATGGGCCATGTTTCTGCATCATACAGCAATACAGGCCTCATCACTGAGCTGTACAGTTTTGTTCGCAGCTGTAAAGGAATATCGCGTCGAGTGAATATAGAAGCAAGGGGTCTCCATTTGCTCCAAGCGGCTCGAATGCGAGTACGAACTGCCGCATCAGCAGTTCCGGCAGTATTAATCATGTCCCCCAGGTATTGAAATGTCGTTACATGTTCAATCCCTAGCTTGTCCAATAGTTGTGTTTGCTTTACAGGCTGGTTAGGATTCTGACAAGTTGGGCAAACAAAGTTTGCTGCGGCTATTGAAGACAATGCACCAGTTATCTTCGAGCACTTTTTATGACACCATTTTTTACAATGATGGCATAGAATCGAGTTGCTGCCAACACCAGTATTGCACACTGAGCACGGCCACTGACCAGTGGGAGCATTTTGGGCGGTTTCTCCAGTAATCAGGGCTTTTGTCTTTCCTATGAAGGACGCCGCTACTTTACAAGGAACCAGGTCATCAACAAGGAATCCCTTGTCTACCATAATGGCCATGTCAGGTGTCAGTAGAGATGTGATGCCTGACTGCCTGAAGATTTCCTTGTCACTGATAGACCCCTGGTAAAGTGCTGATACAAATGTCACAGCTCCATGTGGTGCCATCCCCAACATACCTTTGAAAGTGCAGTGGGACTTGTATGTTGAAAATACTTCACTTTGCAGCAGTAAAGATGATGGAGTCTGGCAGCGAAGCTCTGTGCAGTCAATCACTACCTGTGTGTCTGTGTACCTTGAGAACTCCTTGGGCAGGTGAGCCTTTATGACTTCGGGTGGCATCCAGATTCACATGGATCCCAGCAGGGTGTAAAGGCCTGTAAAGGGTGTAAAGAAGTTGGCCCACGTAATGATGATCCGGCTCACAGTGGTGCGGTGAATAAAAAATCTGTGCCCAAGATCCCTCTGTTTTAGGCCAACCGACAAGTACATCAGAAAGAGGAACAGCTCTTCAATTGGTGTTAGCTTCTGGATTGGGCAAAAACAAAGAGAAAACATACACAAATTATATTTTTAAAAGATTAAAATAATATACACAGTCCGGTCACATTATAAACAGCCCTTGTAACCGTACTCTTTGTGGATGTTTTCAGTTAATTAGGTTATATAGGATCAGATCATATAGCACTTTGTAGTTATACAATAATCAGACTGTAATCTGTCTTGGTGCTCCGGCGTGGGGGTGGTTGGCCCGCTCCCCTGGGCGGTTGTGGTCCGGAGCGGCTCGGGGCTCCTCGGCGGGAGGGGGGCCCTGCCGGGTGGTGGGTGGTTTCCGGGGTGCATGGCGCTGGGGCTTTGCTACCGACCCATGGTGGTGGGGGGGGGCATCCAGGTCAGCCCATTGATCTATATTACTTATCTATTATGTAAAACTATTCTCCCAAGAGATACATTTATAAGCAGTCTGGAAAATTTTCAACTAAACTAAATAACACATGCATGTCATGTTTTTGATATTCAATCATAATTATGGTAAAAAGTTTTAAATAAATAACTTTGATGTTTTAGTTACGATAACAGTCACAATTCTGATATTGGAAGTCAAATTTATGAGTTTATCTCTTTATTTGTCAACTCTCCCCGTTACAGCTGTAGTTTTCATAAATTCTTTAAGTGCAATACCTCTTATATATGTTCAAGTATAATATGAGATGGCATTAGTGTGGAGGAGCATCTTTGAGCACTACATGGCTAAATGTGGGTGAAATTAATTATGAAATTATGATAGAGAAAATAATGAGTTTGAATCTGAAATTTATGACAAAATTTGTCAGATTTTTTTTTACCTTGAAGTAGCAGAAAAGAGCTTACACAATTCAGTTTTCCACAAATACATAATTAGATAAATTGACATGACTGTGACCGTGGGGCGAGGCGCCAGACGAGACAGGAGTCCTTGCTTTTCTTCCACACGTCACGTATTTATTATTACACATATAGTGCAGACAGCGCACGTAGAACGTAAACAACGTGTTCACACACATAGACTCAGACAACGACGAGCACAGGACACTGCGAACGCACATTAAATACAGACCCCATAAACCCCACGTGATGATGAGACGAGCCACAGGTGAGACGGATAATCACACGACGTAACCGCACCCACGGAGATACACAGACGCAGACGACGTAAACACACGCCCAAAGGGAGGGGCCGGGGAACTCAATGTGACAGACTCCCCCACCAAGGGCACTACCCGTCCCGGGGTGCCAACAGGACCCAGTGCCCCGAACCCACATCGGGAGCGGGAACATGTGCATGTGTTTCCCTACTCCAGTTCTCAACACACCTCTACCATATTGTTCTTACTGATAAACATTGTAAGCGTGTGTTAAGAGCTGGGTGAGGGAGAAAAAACATGCACTGTCAACATGGATAGCAAGGGTGAAATACCTGATTTAAGAAAATGCAAATATTTGTTACTACCAAAATAACGACATGAACTGAATTTTAGCCAGTCTTTTCAACATCCAAATAGTGCATTGAATACACCAGGGATATATTTTAGGATTCAAGCAACTGCTGCACGTTCGCCTGCTAAACTTAAAGTACATTAAATACTTTAAATTTACTGCCTGTAAATAAAACGTATTTTGTATTCTATTTAGTGCACTACACAATGAGTGGGGAGCTATTTGGGTCATGATCTAATCAAACACAGCTACACGGTTACGCGGTTACGTCTTGTGATTATCCTACTCACCTGTGGCTCGTCTCGTCATCACTTGGGGTTTATGGGGTCTGTCTATTTAATGTACGTTCGCGCAGTGTCCTGTGCTCGTCGTTGTCTGAGTCATACGTTTTCTGTGAGTAGCTGTGTGTTTTACGTTGGGAGCGGGAGCTGCAGGCGCTGCAGTGGGCGGTCCTCCTCCTGCCCTCGCCGCAAACCCTCCACCGGGTGCAGCGCGAACCCTCCACCGGGTGTGAGCCTTCCTAACCTGGCAGTGGGAGCGCTGTCTGTAACCTCTATCTCCTCTTCCTCCTCACTGCCCAGGCTCCAGCTCATGGGCGCGGCTGGGCTCCCACCCCGGGAGCTGTCCATCGCGCTCCCCTCGGCGCGGTAAGGGGGAGCGCTCACCCCCGGGCTGTTACTCCCCTTGACGGTCCCGGCAGAACGCTGTGGCGAACTACCCTCGTCCTCCGTACATAGCTCGCTGTCCGTGCACTCAGAGTCACTTTAATATGAGTACATATATTGCGCAGATGGCGCACGTAAAACACACAGCTACTCACAGAAAACGTATGACTCAGACAACGACGAGCACAGGACACTGCGCGAACGTACATTAAATAGACAGACCCCATAAACCCCAAGTGATGACGAGACGAGCCACAGGTGAGACGGATAATCACAAGACGTAACCGCGTAACCGTGTAGCTGTGTTTGATTAGATCATGACCCAAATAGCTCCCCACTCATTGTGTAGTGCACTAAATAGAATACAAAATACGTTTTATTTACAGGCATTTAATGTACTTTAAGTTTAGCAGGCGAACGTGCAGCAGTTGCTTGAATCCTAAAATATATCCCTGGTGTATTCAATGCACTATTTGGATGTTGAAAAGACTGGCTGAAATTCAGTTCATGTCGTTATTTTGGTACTAACAAATACTTGCATTTTCTTAAATCAGGTATTTCACCCTTGCTATCCATGTTGAAAGTGCATGTTTTTTCTCCCTCACCCAGCTCTTAACACACGCTTACAATGTTTATCAGTAAGAACAATATGGTAGAGGTGTGTTGAGAACTGGAGTAGGGAAACACATACACATGTCTGGAGGAGTGCAAGGATCAACTTAGGAATCGGTGTTGGTTATATATATATTTTTGCCACACACTAGGTTTGCCACATATGAGCATCTAATGGCCTTCTGGAGTCTTATTGAGCCATCAACATCCAAAATGCTTCGTGTTGGTCAGGCCAGTGGAGGCTCCCACTTGAGTGCCCTTGAGGAAGCGTTGTCAAGACCCACTGTAAGTACAGCTGTTTTTATTTTTCTTTCTCATATTTAATGTGTAATCTATACATGCCAGTCAGATTATTATGACCACCTCCTTGTAAATCAAGTCTTTGTGGATGTTCTCAGTTGCACTGATCATATGGGTGAACTTTAGGGTGATAGATCTCCAGGACCAGGATCCAGCACCCCTGTTCTTCAGTATCAGACTGTAGTCAGTACCTTTTTGTATACTTTATTGACCCTATTTAAACACTACAGAGCAGCTATTATTCAGGATTGGATCAGATAAAGCTTGATCCAATGTACATTTTTAAACACTCAGATTTACTGCTTGCTAAAAAAAAGTCCACTAACCCAGTGTTTCTCCAAACCTGGTCCTGTGCATGCCCTGAACATTTGAGTGCTTTCACTGCTTTAACACCCCTTGCAACTTGAAGTGTGCTGGGAGCAGCAAAGACACTAAAATATAAAGGACAGGGCGTCTACAGGACCAGGATTGCAATTACCAATAATTTACAGCCAAAGGTATAATGTGTGCAGTGCTCTGTGAACACTGATGAATATCTAGATGACTTAGAAACTGTGAACAGACAGATCAGTTATTGTCTCTGACTTTACACCTACAAGGTGGACCCACATGGTAGGTATGCCTAGTAAAGTGGAAAGTATGTGGACAAAGCCACATTACCACACCACTACCACATCAGGGTCACGACCAGAGGCGGACGAAGTACTTAATTTCATTACTTGAGTCAAAGTACAGATACCACTGGTCAAATGCTACTCCGATACAAGTGAAAGTTGCATGTTCAAAATCTTACTTAAGTGAAAGTACTGAAGTACTTGCTTTTAAAAATACGTATTAAATCACATTAAACAATGTGACAGAAGTACACCTTCCGTCACATTTGTATAAAATACTTTATAGTTTAAAAGTATTATACATCCTACCAAATCCTCTTTGGGCATAATATTCATACAGTCTTTGATAATAATCAATAAGGCATATTCCAATGATGTACATCATTCAGGTAGTGGTAGCAGAAAAGTTTAACCTACACTTTAGTTTAAGGAACAAAAACATTTTCTAAAACCACAATTCACTGATTAGCCTAGCCTAACCTGTTTAAGCAAATTATGTTACCATATTAAAAGTTAATAATAAAATGACGGTTTTCTCTCTTTGCTAGTTAGGTATTCAGTCATCCAATACAACATTATGCTACAGTCAATATAAACAAAGACAAAGTAAAATTAGCAGTGTGGCATCTTGGTAGTCTAACCTTGCTACAACCTTTTGCAGTATGGCTAAAGCCCACCAACTCCATGCCACCCAACATGCTAACAAACTCTTTTCAAACTAGAAATCACAGCCACATTAGAATTATTGACATTAATTCTACACTGACATTAGAATGGAAACATTATTTGACAAGATTCGATTAACCCACACAGTTTCCCTTATTGATGTTTCCGTAGTTTGAATTACTTGCCAATATAATGTTAACATTTATAGTGATCCTAGCAGACCTAGCAGTGGAGTGAGCAGGCAAAGTCATTTCACTAGCCTTACTGCAAAGCTCCTCTGACTACATAGTCACTTAACAAAACATTTAGGCTGCATACCGTAATATACTTCCTCAGGTGGGACGGTGAATTTTGGTATGCAGTGATATAGTTTGTTTTTGGCAAACAAAGCATGCATTTAAAACGATAGGAATGATTCATCCGTTCAGAAAACTGGAACATTTTGTCGAGATACGGCCATGGGTGCAAAAGAGCATGCCAGGGTTGCCAGCTCTCACGCATTGAGCGTGAGACACACGCATTTGACCGTTTTCACACGCTCTCACGCCACAGTTCCGATATCTCACGCCGATAAAAAAATCTAGTTTATTTACCTCTGATCTATATCTATCAACCACCGGCGATCGCGATATAATACTTAATTTGTGTCCATTTTTCACCGCCCCGGTAACGTTCGCCACCCCCCGATCAACAATTTACACTCGCCACCAAGTCCAGGTTCAAATCTCCCTCCAAGCGATCTTGAAAAGTTGGCAACCCTGGCATGCTCCATCACCGCCGTCTCCGCTCATGTTGCTGTTATTTAGGAAAAGAACGACTAGCGACACCGAACTTGATTTTACACCTCACAGACACATCCTTGATTGCTGATAGGCTGTCACCTGTGAAAATACTATCGGGGGAGGGGAGGAGAGTTGTGTGTGGAAGTAACGAGTAACGAGAGCTGGACAGAAATGTAGTGGAGTGATAAGTACTGTATTTGTTATTCAACTGTAGTGAAGTGAAAGTCATAAGTATTTTTAAAAAAATCAACTTAAGTAAAGTACAAATACTCAAGAACTGTACTTAAGTACAGTACTTAAGTAAATGTACTTCGTTACTGCCCACCTCTGGTCACGACAGTGCTGGCAATGCTCACCCAAACAATAGCTGCTATTTACCGTAGAACAGGACAAAATCTGGTTAATAAAGTATACAGAGAAAGAGACAGATTACAGTCTTTTTTTTTGTTAATGGCCCACCTCCACCCCCCAATCTTTGGAGGACAACTTTGTTCTTATGTACAGTTCAAATGACAATTATAACAATTCTGTATAATATAGTGATAACAATATGCAAAGTGATAATTATTGGGGTTAGGTGGACCAAGAAAAGAGGGGGAGAGAAAGAATAAAAAGGGAAAAGACAGAAGGGCAGGAGGAAAAACAACCAGCTCAAATGACCACTGCAAAGAAGAGCAGAAAGTGTACCCAAGACATATAGCACACATGACTGTGATGCATGTGTATGTGTGAGTGTGTGTTTATGTGCAACCTAAAAGTGCAACATAGGATAAATGTACAGAATGTACTTACCAGCAAGGGTAAGAAAGCCGCGACAACATTCCCCCAGAGGCCAGAGGCAGGCAGAGAAAGACCCGGGAATCCCACCCACCCACGGCCCCCCCAGGAGCTGTGGAGTCCCAGGGCCGCACATCCCAGTGACCCTCGCATGCCCGCCCCCGCAGGCGGGAGAGGGAGACCCCGGAAAGCGGGGTCACGCAGGGTCACCTGCGGAAGAGAAACAGGTTAGCAGACTCTTCTAAAAGCAAGGCAAGCTACAAGACTGGGAGAATGCCGCCAAAAAGAGTTCCACCAGCAACGAGTCAACCACAGCAAAAAGAAGACGACCCGCTTCTAATCTCTAGCACCGAAGCTGCGTCTGGCGACCCACCCGCAGATGTAGAACAGCTGTGTGCAATGCTCCAGAGCTTTATGACAGAGCAAAAAGGAAGGGACGACTATTTCCAAAAAGAAGTAGCAAAACAGGAGCAAAGATGGTGCTCAATGCAGCACCAGTTCGGTTTACTGCAGGAAGAAGTCCACAAGGACCGGGCTGCAGGGAGACGCGAACAAGACTAGAGTGAAGAAACAACGGACTTCGCTCATTCTCGGATTATACGACGCACTCAAGCAGAGAGTGCAGACCAAGCAAATGAAAGTGAAACACGGCAGTCTACATCGCAAGTTTCATCACACACAGTGTGGCCAACACCAAGACTGCCAACGCTAAAAGAGTCAGATGACATCGAACACTTCCTCACAATGTTCGAACGCATAGCGCAAACGGCAAACTGGCCAAGTGGAAGTTGGGCGCTACATCTGGCCCCGCTCCTGGAAGGAAAAGCCAGGGCGGCTTACGTAGCTATGGATGGTACGGACATCGGCGACTACCACAAAGTAAAAGACGTTATCCTGCGAAAATACAAAATAAACAAAGACACTTACCGCCAGAGGTTCCGGATGAACGACATACTCGAGGCAGAGACACCACGGGAGCTCTACACTAGGCTGAAAGGTCTCTACGAGAAGTGGATGACGCCACAGGAGAAGACTAAGGAAGAGATTGGCGACGTGATCATGCTGGAACAGTACCTGCGCATGGTCAAGCCAGAGCTCAGGAGGTGGATTATTGAGCGTAGTCCCGGGTCAACTCTCCAAGCGGTAGAGATGTCAGAGGCATTCGTGGCAGCGAGACAGACAGAAGGCAACTTCCGTTTTGACGAAGTCAACAAACCGCGTCAGCACAACGAGTTTGGTATGTTTGCTGGGGGACGGGGTAGTATTCCGATGCCACAATATAGCAGACCACCTACACACGGGTGCTCGAGTGCGATTAATGTGAGAGCAGCTAGCGATAGACGCCCCGCAGATAAAACACTACGGTGCTTTAACTGTAACCAAACCAGCCACAAAATTAGTGCTTGTCCTAATTTATCGAGTAGCTCCAGTCGTTTGTCGTACAGCCTGTGGTGGAAATTTGGTGACCTCCTGGTGCGTGTATACACAGGCGACGCCAGACGCAGTTCATAGGGAACTGTCAGGATCAGGGGATCTAACTCGACAAGAGTCGAGAGGTTTGGCGGTCGAACTCCACGGGGGTGGGGGGGGGTTATACAGGTGGCACCATTGGTGGTTACCGGACAGGGTAACTGAGTGATTGGGAGTTTCACCCTCGACTGGGAGTCGAGCACCAGGTGGCCACACGCAACTGTGGGTTGACGAGCACACAGTTTGCATAAAACCAGTGAGAGTGAAGGTCGCGCTCTGTGTGAGTGTTTGTGGTATGAGAGAGCGTGGGTGAGTAGTTGTCTCTCTCCGCAGAAGCAGCAAAATGGGTGCATGTAATAGTAGCCGTACTGACGGTGAGGTCAGTGAGATACTGTGTGAACATCCTAGAAGGGAGTGCAGTGATTTGTTTTAACGGGGCATGGATTAACCCTGAGATCTCCGGGAGAGAACGGGCCCGAGTCCGTTTGAGATCTTATTTGGCAGGCCGCCAAATACAGTAATGATGCAATGATGCCATGTTGAATTATTGTGCAAACCTGTCCTCTCTCTTGTCACAAGTTCGAAGGGCGGTGAAAGAGGCGTTACCTAAGGTCCACAGCACAACCTGGAACATGGATTCACGCCAGCCATTGCAAGAAGGTTCTTGAACCTGAGCAGACGAAGAGCAGTCCTGAAGCATCCCAGCTTCTGTAGAGTGAAAGGAGGGTGTTCAGGCGCCTCAGCTGAGTGGGTGGAAGTGCAGATAGGGCGTGACCCGCACTCCAAGCACAACAGCTGTCAAGAATGGTCAACTATCACCCACCATGAACCCTGTGCTCTTGCTCATCCGGTGATGGAGCACAATGGCAATTGTTGTTGAAGGTTTTCTGTGTGCCTTGTATGCTGTCACTTCTGAGGAGTTGTGTCTTGCAGGCTGCAGACACGGCGCTAAAACCTGAGGACCTCACGATGTGGACGGATGTCAAGGCCACAAATCTACCACCTGATGTTGATTCTGTTTGTAATCAGGTGTAGTTTGTTTGACCATCCATGTACTTTCTGTAAGTGACACTACGATCGAAAGCCTGTATTGGAGTGGTCTGTAGTCGATGTAATTTGTCCATAAAGGACAAAAAGGACGGAAATGTGGTGGAAATTTGGTGATTTCCATTTATGTCAGGCTTTCTTAGTATACATTAAACACATTAGATATAGGTGTTAGATCTTTTTACATATACGTGTGTTAATCATGGCACTGAAGCCATTCTCGTGACTTCAGTAGGGCTCAGATGTGTGTGCGTGTGTTCTCTGGCCTCGGCTGAGGCCTAATCTGATGTTCCTCTGGTGTTCCTAAACTGACCTCGCTGGAGACGGCTAATCTCTACTTGGAAGGGACTACGGCGACACTCAGTCTGTCATGACATCACGAGGATGCTGAGGGGACATGCGTCATATGCATCTGTCAAATCAGTGTTAATTATTTCATGTATTGTCCAATCACATTTGGTTGATCACCTCGTGTTCACCTCGTGGACACCGTGTGTATTGATGATTAAACGTATAAAAGATGAGAGTTTGGAATGGGGAATTAGCTCTCTCTGTGACAGACACCTGGCGTGTTTGTAACGGAGATCTCAGGGGTTAATCCATGCTTTGTTGAAATAAATCATTGTACTTTATTATCTAACCCAACTGCTTCTGACTTTTATTGTGCTCACCATTTAAGGGTTTCAGAATTTCTATCACAAGCCCAAGGAGAGTTTAGCTTTAAAACTGTTGATGATACTAAAGACAGCACAATTACTGTAAAAATAGGCAGTAGAAAGTTCAAAGCGCTCATTGATACGGGAGCTAGTCAGACGCTGGTATCGGCTAAATGTTTTCCCAACAATGAAGTAGTACACACCGGGAAATTACGGGTAAAGTGCATACACGGGGACGAGCAGGTATATCCCACAGCAGAAGTAAGCATAGAGGTACAGGGGCAGGCTTATCTGTTAAACCTGGGTATAATTCAGCAATCTCCCTACTCCGTGATTTTAGGCAGAGATGTACCCGTTTTAATAGACCTCTTAGCAGATAGGCAGAAAACAGCTGATGTAATGGTTGTAACCAGGCTGCAGGCTAAGCAGGAGAGTGTAGCAGGGGAAAATCAGACCCTCTTGAGGGAGTTACCCTATAATGAGACTCCTAAAATTTAAAAAGTCCAAACGACAAAAAAGGCAAGATAAAATCAGAGGCACTGCTATAGAGGAACAAGTAGAAGGTCCTGATATAGAGGTAGACGCATTGCCTGGTAACGTGGCGCAGTTACAACGTCAGGACAAGTCACTTGAGCCACTATTCCTAAAGGCAGAGGAACAGAGATCCAGTTCACAATAATTAGGGACATTCTTTTCCGAGTAAAAGGTGAAATAGAACAACTTGTGGTACCTGTAGGTTTGAGGCAGGAAGTACTTAAATTAGGGCATTCTGACCCATGGGCAGGTCACCTCGGACACGCTAAAACTCAGAGCAGAATAGCGAACCGATTCTACTGGCCACGTCAGCAGTTAGACATAATAGAATTCTGCAAAGCATGTCCAGAGTGCCAGCTAACCGCACCAAAAAGAAAATCAGACAGACAGAGTACCCATGATAAGCTTACCGGTTATTGACGTCCCGTTTTCACGGATCGCCATGGACGTAGTAGGTCCCCTATCCAAGAGTCAGAGCGGCAAACGCTATATTTTAGTAACTGCTGACTATGCAACGCGCTATCCAGCAGCATTTGCACTAAGTAAAGTGAAAACACGCCAGCTGGTTAATGCCCTTCTACAGTTAATATCCAGAGTAGGCATACCACGTGACATACTCACAGATCAGGGAACAAACTTTATGTCCAAGCAGCTTAAAGACGATGCTTGCGTTAATGGGTATAAAAGGCATCAGGACGACCCCCTTTCACCCAAAAACTGACGGCTTGGTTGAGCGCTTCAATAAGACCCTGAAGTGCATGCTTTGCAAGTTTGTGTCAGAGACTGGCTCTGACTGGGACAAGTGGCTCCCATACGTGAGCCTTTATTCCAAAGAATAAAGAATAAAGAATAAAAGATGATAAAGCTAGGGGTGATTAAGCCATCCAGCTCTGGCCCATCACCAAGACTCTAAAAGACATGTGATTGATTATAATGTTGTATTTACCTGTTCCGGGATTCTCAGGGGACTGGCGGCCCAGCCAGCTCCTCCTCTTATAGTGGCCGAAGGGCCCTCGGCCTACTGAAGGAGGGGAGGGGGGTTACAGTTCCTGGAATACCTGAGGACGGAGTTGTATGCAACAAATGGACATATTAATTATTATTCTTGTCATAGTAGTGCACTAAATGTAAAATGTTATGTATATATTGTGTTACTGCAGTAATGTATGTATGTCATGTTTGTGTTTGTAGGTAACCCCTGCTAGTAGTAGTGGTGTGTCCCAGCTTAATTAAGGGGAGGGGCTACTAGTATAAGAGGCCTTCCTCTCAGAGGCTAAGGAGGTTGAGGTTGGTTGGTTAATGTTGGTTGTTTGATATTGGATGTTATTGTGTTGAGCCCAAGAAACTTAGGGGCTAGACTGGCTGCTGATTGCCAGCGCTTACTGGAGGTACTGCTTATAAGCCTTTGCGGGCTTGAGTACTTTTTATATGTTTGTTCTCCTTTTATACAGTTTTTCTTTTCGTTTACTAGTATTGGTGATTTACTCCTTTGCTGGAAAACACAATTAAAACACCTGGATTGGGAACACCAATGTCTGTATTCACCTCACTCTCTGTAGTGAACCCACCTCCATATTCACCCACTCGTAGTACCACGCTCACAGTATGGTTACTAGGGGTGTTCATAATGTGACCGGACTGTGTATATTATTTTAATCTTTTGTCTTTGTTTTTGCCCAATCCAGAAGCTAACACCAATTGATGAGCTGATGAGGCCTGATTTCCTGCACAAGAGAACACAGATGCTGAAAGATGATGTGAGAGAGACCCAGCATATTGCACGTCTAAGGGTACATGTGGAGAGGATGATTAGACGAATTAAAGAAAACAAACTATTTGACACTGTAATACCACTCTCCATCACAGGAAGTATCAATCAAATTGTTACTGTGGCATGTCTTCTCTCCAGCTACCAGAATGGTCCTCTTGTCAAGAAATGGGCCTCGGATGGTGGAAAGGGCTGTATGAGTACAGAATGGATAACATTTGCTCTTTCCCAAGAATACTTTTTACATTCATGTACAGGGCTTTTTGTTATTATTTTAGAAATGTTACTGAATTTCCCCTGATGTTTCCCTGCTGCAATTAAGACTTTCATGATTTGAAGTAGGTTTACTAAATAAGGAAAAACAGCAGGGCAATGGTACTCCAGGACCAATGTTGGAAATCTGTGATAAATATTTAAGGGTGCATATGCATGTTATCCATGTGTTTACTTTTCATGTACACTTCCTGCAGTTTGAACTATGACCACTTACTTTTTGTAAATAGTTACTTCACATCTAATGGGCTTCACTTTTAATGTTTAATATTTAATATAAATGTTTCACTTGTTTGTACTTAAGCTTGACGAAATGTAAAACAATGACAAAGTGAAGGAAAATAATTTTATTTTGAAACAAAGTGCTTGTGATTTGTCTATTGAGTTGTTTTTTAAAATATCAGAACTGTGCCAATGACATTCAAATGTTTTTCTATTCTACAGATCCTTATCAGGGTTATAAGAACATTTTAAACAAATACAACAATATATACAAACATACAAACTGAGTTTATAGACATCTGGGCATGTATATGTGAAAAAAGAAATGGTCCACCTTTTGTTTAATGGTGTTAATTACCTGTGCATCTTTCAATATGCGCTGCACCAACATGTCCTCCTCAGCAAAAACAACAAAGTCACACCAGTCCATTCCTGTGATGAGCATCTGCCCCTGGATCTGTCAGTAGTAGTTATGATGACGCTTCAGCTGCAGTGTGCCCTGCTTTGCTTCTAGGTAAGAGCAGTCAACATAACTTACAGAGCAGAGGATCCTAATGATCAGAGATATATCTACAGAGATCACTATTTATTTATACTCATACTGCTAATGTGCATGGTTGAATAACTCAACCTATACTGTGGTATTTTATATTCATTTGTATGTTACTGTAATGATGCATACTAAAGTTTGTTTATGCAAAACAGTACTTCCGTTATGGTGAGTAGGTATAATTATTGGCCACTTTAGTTGGCACAATTCTTTTCAGGCCAGCTTTGTAGTTCAACAACTAAAGATCATTCCATTTCTCTGCATAGATTGATTGTCTTCACTCAACTCATTTATGGCCCAGACCACCCCTGAGCAGATATTATATGGGTGGTGGATCACTGTCAGCAGTGCAGTGGTATATGTGCTTTTTATTTTTAAAATCAATTACATTTTGCAGTCTTAATATCCGAGATGATGTCTTTGTAATTAAAAATAATTAGTATATGACTGTATTCTCTGTTTATTGACATTTTTCATAGCACCCTACATTTTTACACAAATGTACAAAGTTTAGAATATTATTACTTACCAAAGATCTTGGCTTGTGCCATTGCTGCTCACTCTCTGTGCAGCTCAGGACAGGAGGAACAGCAGGAACTCTTAGTTGTGAATAATGTGCAGTTTGATAAAGCAATGCCACCACATGATTGCACAAAGTTGTCCCAGCAACACATGAGCAGGTCTCGAATCATCTAAAGAAATCTGCAAAAATACTAAATGTAGCAAATACAATGAGAAACAGTATCAAGTGCAATTTAATTAAAAAAACTGTTTACAAAATAAAATCAGCCAGGAAAGGCTATATAATTAGAATACACTGTCACTAATAGTCTACAGTGTTGCCTAATGTGGCTCTCATTTGACATCAACAATTTACCAGCTTCAATAGTATTTACAATAAAGTAAATCAGGAAACATCTGAACAAATACAGTTTCTGGGGGTTTTGCCTTTAACATTCACTTTTCCTGACATTAAGTCATACTCACATTGCCAGGTAACATTACTCAAAACATTACTCACACATTTTCACCATCAAAATGTTTTAATCCCCATAAACATAAATCTAAAAACAACATTCATGGCATTTATCTTCTAAAGCACTGTCACCCTACACTCGAGCTGTGTGGCTTCTCCGACTTCTTCATCGACCTAAAACAGGTCGCCCTCACACACATCTCTCCTGTCACCTGATCTTTGTTCCACACTAAAATGCAAATAAAAGAACAGACTTAATCACAGTATGTGTTTAATAGTGAAGTGAGATAACTCAGTCCTGAGACAGGTTAAACAGCAGTCTCCGGCGCGGATTCCGTGTTTGTAAACAAATACGCGGCGGCGAACACCGTCGAGTTGCGCTTTGTTTACAAACTGTTTAACCCAGTCATGGCCGGGCTAAACACAGGGATCCGCCGGGTTTGTGTTGATCTTGAGTTTAAGCTCTTACGAAGTTTAGTGTTCAGACACGACCAGCTAGCTAACACACACACACACACACACACACACACACACACACACACACACACACACACACACACACACACACACACACACACACACGCGCGCGCGCGCACGCACAATGCTAACGCTAACTAATTTACGTTTAGCTGTGTGCTAGCGCTAACTCGGAACACTCACCTTCGTAGTTGTCAATATAACTAGATATGTACATCTTTAAATCTTTCTCTTTCTCGCTCGAAGAAGCCGCGGCATGTGTGTCTTGACGATCCGATGAACATCGTTGACCGTCACCCGAGGGAGGTCCTGCAAACAGCGCGTGTAAAACGTCATTGTTGACGTGTCTCTGCAGTCGCGCCCGAGATAACCGGAAATGATACTGCCGGTATATGCGCATGCGGAAGCGTCACGTGCACAGAGCGAATTGAGCAATCATGGCAAATGAGGGCTGGTTAGCTTCAGAAGGAAGTAAACTATTGGTTAGAAGAGCTTCCAATCACTTGTAAGGCTCCGGCTTGTCTCTGTGGACTGATCAAGTTGGTGCACTTGCAGTCAACACGAGCGAGTGTGGCCAGGGTTGGCAGGTCGTGCATAAATATCCCGGCCAAAGTCAGTGTAAAATGCGCCCGTCAGAAGCCAAAAGTAGCCCAAAGTGTTAGAGTGTTAAAATTGAGACTATTTAAGTATTATATCGCCATCGATTGTTATTGTTGACTTGTAACTCCCGCGGTGGGCCAAGTCAAAAGTAGCCCAAAAACGAAAAACTTTGAAGGAGTTTCAAACAAGCCCAATTTGGAGTGAAAACCGCGAATCTGGCAACCAGGTTTAGATGGTATGTGCAGTATATAAAGAGCTGCAAATTCATATATGTCTCGAGGACGGTATGCCAAAAAGTATATTAACCTAAATATATTTTAGGAAACAGAATAGTCCTATATTACATATATTCTAGTTTTACATTAACTGTTCAAACATTATTCCATTTTTCCCTGTGCAAAAATAAGATTTCGCTACCACAATGCATTACTATTTTGCATAAACCAATCAGCTTCAAGTCGGCATATGACGCCCGCTGACGTTTCTAGGAAGTAAACAGGAAACTAACGAGCTAACTGTGAATGTCTTTGGACTGGCTTGATCAAATTTGACAATTAAGCCATCTTTTTTTAGTTATATTGTGCTGCATCTAATAAAGTATGGTTAGCAAACGCTTCCTTGTATCCATGTTAACGTTAGTGATTGTATCAATAAATTTACCTTGACAGACCAGAAGCTATTACTTACTATTGAGATGTTTGTTTTAGCTAGCTAACTATGAAGCTGCTGTGTAAGTAGCATATCATTACATTTTTATTTTTATTCATCTTCCCCCCTGCACAGTGTCAATGAAAAACAAGGTGACAGGAGAGGTCCGCGTGAGGGCAGTTTGTCATAGGTCTATGAGGAAAAGTGAAAAGCCACATGACTTGAGAGTAGGATCAATGGTTACACACACACACAAGTGTTTGTGTATATATGTATGTATGTATGTATGTACAAACATGCACTAATCAGTCATAACAATTACTGTTTTTTCGCAAGATATTTAAATATGGCAGTCTGAACTAAAGAAGCAAAAGCAGCCTTAATCCTGTGGTCTTTGCTGAATAAGACTTCCAGGGACTTCACATACAGTTGTTCCTGTTCTGGCAAAACAAAATATCCTGTTCTCACTCAACAAAATATTGGGCGCAGTGGGGGGCGCAAAATTATTCTCATCTATTAATGGGGGGCACGGCAGAAAACGTTTGGGAACCACTCCTTTAATGTATAAGTGTATAGAAGTGTATAACCACTACATCAGATTACTGCCATAATATAAGCAAAGCTGATTAAATATTGAAGGTGTGGTCATCTCCAATCACACCCTTCACTAATCACATTGACTAAATCTATAGCATCAATAAAACATGGTATTTGGTGCCCAAGCTTTTGCATGTGCCTACATATTTTATCTCTCTACCTTCAGTGAATTAAAGTGGATGTGTACAGTCAACTAATTTGGGAAACTTTACCTGACTTATTTATTTTTGCTCAATTACTGCTGTTCAATAAAATGTTAACAGATATTTTAATATATTTTTTCTCCTTAGATGGTGTTAAAACACTCGAGCCCTGTCATTTTGGTGAGCACCCATTGCTCCTGTGTGGCAGGATGTGCCCTGTGCAATCATTTGGTTGCCCTTCTTTATCAGACTGCACACTATTCTCAGCTAGATATTCCTGCTGTACCCCCAGTCCAAAGCTGCACAGACACCGAGCAGCGAGTTACCTAGCATGTCAGTTTGTATGTCACATGTATGTTCATCCATATGTAGCCACCATTAAAACAGTGCTAAATGTGTCCCTACTTTTAGGGTGTGAAGCCGGGACCCGTTGGAGAAATGGAGGTTCGAAAACCAAGGAATTCAACTGCTGACTGTGTGAGGTTATATATATATATATATATATAAAGTTATCTTTTAAACCTTATATTCAACATCTAATTAAAAAGCTTAGACTTTTGTTAGGTTTTTATTATAGAAATAAATCTTGTTTTTCTTTTATTGTAAAAAAGAAGTTAGTTGAAGCAACGTTCATGCCTGTATTAGATTATGGAGATATTTTGTATATGAATGCTCCTGTGCACTGTTTGAGCATACTGGACAGTGTGTATCATAGTGCTTTGCGATTTATAACAAACTGTCGACCTCTTACTCATCATTGTTTGTTATACACAAAAGTGAATTGGACTTTGTTGCAGGCACGACGTTTTGCACATTGGTATGTTTTTATTTACAAAGCACTAATTGGGAATTTGCCTAATTATTTATGTTGTCTTCTGAATAGAAGGCAAAGTCTGCTCAGTCTTCGTTCGAGTGAGTTTTTGCAACTTGCTGTTCCTAGAGCTCGAACAGAGCTAGGAAAGACTGCTTTTAGTTTTGCTGCTCCATACACATGGAACCGGTTACAGGCTGATATAAAAATCAAGGACCTTGTTTCTTTGAACAGATTTAAGACTCTGATAAAATCAGTCAGGTCCAGATCATCTGTGTGTGCGTGTTTTAATAAATTTTATGTGAGATTTTGAATGTATCTTGAATGTTGTAATTTGTGCTGCTGCTCGGTCTCTCTTGGCCAGGTCTCTCTTGTAAAAGGGATCTTGTATCTCAAGGGACTAACCTGGTTAAATAAAGGCAAATAAAAAAATAAAAAAATATTACCTTTGATCCATGTGATGTGTAATGAAGTTTAGATTATATTGTGGCAGTAATTTGATTTAATGGTTATACACGTTTTTGCTTTTAATATTTTTCAGAAGTTCACATTATAAAGCGTTTGGATGGAGAAATGCCCAATGTTGCCATGCTAAGAGTGTCAGAGGTCTATAAGAAGTTTTAGTCCTGTAATTGCCCCTCTGGTTACAACAATGGGCATGTGAACTGCAGTCCCATTAGTTGAATGTGCTTTTGGGCCTGTAGAGGCAGGGAGTGTGGTTTCATTCCATCATAAGCCAGCAGCAGTGAGAGAAATTGTGAACATCCCAGGTGCCCCCACTCAAGCACCCCTTGCTATCCAAAACTATAGGCTGGGACGATGAGAATGTGCGTATGTTTTGTGAGAAGAGGAAGAAGTGCATGTTAAGTCCCTGGAAGTGTGATTGAGCATGGGCCAGAGGATTGAAGCTGCAACACAGGAGCAGAGTTGATGTGAAGAATGGCATGGTCTGAGAAAGATGAGAGTAACATGTACAGCAGGCATGTGAAACATAGGGCCCGCGGGCCGGACAAGGCCCGTTGGATTATTTAATATGGCCCGGCATAAATTTCTGAGTATGTCAAAAAATGAAGCAAGTCTCTAGCTCATTTCTATCAAAAGTTGTGATTTAAAAAAAAATGAATACAAATCAAATGCTCTCTCTGGTCACTAGAGGGCAGTAAATGACAGCATGCAGCACTGACACGAGTTAAAGCTTCAGTCAAAGGATGCAATTCCGCTATGAAGCGATTCTGCTATGAAGGATAAATTTGGGTCCGTGGAATTGAATACGATTTATCAATATGTCGTGCCAGGTTACCCCAAATTAACAGCCTAAGTTCTATCCATGTTTGGGACTACTTATCTTTGTGAACAGGTGTTCTCTGTAATGAACAATAATAAAACAAAGCAGCGCTCAAGGTTAACAAATAAACACTTGAATGACATTGTTAAATGTGCTGCTACTCAGGATTTGACACCTAATATCGATGCACTTGTGAAGGCAAAAAGATGCCAAGTTACAGGAGCCAGCAGCAGCAAGTAGACTGCAGGAATGCAGTGAGAGAGAGAGAGAAAAAAAGTGTGATGACACGAAATTTGTTTGCACTCATGAATACAGATCATTAAAAATAAGATTCATCTGGTTTCATATTAAAGATAATTAATATTGTGCAGTATGTTCTCAGCTTCAGTAGGCCCAGCCTAGTAGTTTGATCTGATGTAGTCTAATTTTATTACCCATGCACTGCTATAACTTTTATTTGTATTTCTTTTTTTTATTTATTTCAAAGCAGTATGACTATTAAGGCGAAAATATTTTTTTCATAGCTCCCACTATGAAAATAGATTGTTAATGTGGTGAGTTGCTTCAGGTATAAAACTGCATTTACTCAACTGTTAAAATAAACCAGTTGTTAACACATTCACCGTCAAACGGTTTTTTTTTCCATTGTTTTAATGTGTTGTGCTTAGAAAAGATCCCTTTTCATCCATGATTATAATATGTAGGGTAGGCTAAAAATGTAGGCTGAATGATAAAGCATAGTACTGAAAAATAAAGCTAAATATTTGGAGTTGATTTGTAGTTACTGATCCGACTCACCTGAGAACAGAAGGTCTGGATCCGGCCCCACAGCCAAACTGAGTTTGACATGCCTGATCTACACGTTTCCATGAGGCAAACCATGTTCGAGGACATACTTCTGCAGAGAATTTGGCAGAGAGAATCTACAGGGGAACTGTCCAGACCAAGGACATGAGGGGAGGAATTCATATGGAGCCAGTTGCAGTTCAAGAGTACTGCATTCTGAAAAATGTGAATTATTCACCATGTGGGTTTGTCATTCACCCTGATGCTACATGGCTGGGTTGTTCCCCTGATGGAGTAATCTTCGATCCCTCTGAGAATCCACCATTTGGACTCTTAGAAGTCAAATGCCCCAACATTCAGAGTTATGTGGACTGCCCCTATCTGAAAATGTCAAGCGGTGCTTTGAAACTTCGGAGGCAACACAAGTACTGCTGGCAAGTTCAGGGACAGATCCTCTTGACTGGTTTAGAATGGTGTGATTTTGTTGTGTGTGCTCAGGAGGACACACTAGTTGAGCGAGTTTACAAAAATCAAGAAGTGATGCACACCATTAGAGAAAAAGCGGATCATTTTTTCTTTTACCATTACATACAAAAGTGTTTGCAGTAAAACATAAATACAATGATTACCTGTATAGTGTCAGATTAATTATCTGTTGTTCATTAAGAAGTGATTTGTTTGTTTTTTCTGTCAATGGATTAATTCCACTGTTTTTATGTCTTCCTTTAAGTGCAGACATAAAAAAAATATGAGAAGGATTTTTGATTCTCCAAGCCAAGGTTTATTACAGCAGGTTATTAAGACCAGTAATAATAAAGCATCAAAACATATTTACATATTTTCGATATTTAAATGCATACATTCTAAAATTTGCTCCATGTCTTTACAAGTGGTCCATTCTGATAGTTCACAAGCAGACAAGATACAGTAAATAGCTGATTTATGCTGCCTGAAATAGACATGGGGATGACGGTGTCAAACAATTTGTGCTCCTTTACTCGTCGGATGCACCGTTCAACATGTACCCTGAGCCTGGCTACGGACTGTGTGTGTTTTACGTCATGTGCAGACATTCGTGTGCACCTTTTCAGGAAAACTGGCCTGTGGATCTTACATGGTACAAGATCGTCTACCAGGAAGCCCTTATCCACCATTATTGCCATGTCAGGGGTAAGTAGAGGAATAATTCCTGACTGTCTGAACATCTCCCTGTCACTAATAGACCCAGCATAGAGTCCAGACACAAAGGTTATGGCACTATGGGGTGCCATTCCAATTAAGAAAGTAGGTTTGGAGTTGGTGACCCGTATCATCTGATGTGTTGCAGGTTCAATCAGTTCCCAGAAGGCCATCAGGTGGTTGTAGGTTGCAAACCTGCAAAGACAGTAGATGGATTATTAAGATACACTGATCAAAAACGAATCAGTCATATCCAGTATTTTTGTTCAGAAGCTCATCTTTTTAGATCATTTTAACTCTATTGTGCACACATTCCAGGCGGACATTTTAAAAATTCCTCAGATTCCCGACATAGTCCACTATAAAACTAGATATCTCATGTTGTACATATAGGGAAATGATAATTCATGGCTCAAACTGAAGTAGACAGTTGGGGGAACATATTGATTCACTTCAATACCATATTCCTTGGTTTGTTTTATTTTAGAACCTCTATTACAGATGCTAATATGCCAGGAATGTCAGACAGGGTTCCCACACCTTGGTTAACATAAAATTCAAGGACCTTTCAATGACTTTCCAGGACCAACTTCCTCAAATTCAAGGACAGCACCTGCCAGCATTTACCTACTCTTACCCCTGAATATGTTATCAAAAAACGATGTTAATACAACGCAAATTCAAAAGACTGAATGTCATTTCAAGCCATGCATCCTGAAATTTTCTGTGCATGACTGGCAATTTAGCAATGCACATCTGAGATGACGACATTCACGTAAAATGGCTATAGTTGTTGAAGGATCAACAACTACCTACAGGAAACACTTGCTTTCGGTGCTGAACAAACAAACAAATTTCTCTACAGGAGAATGACCAAACTTTGCCAAGTAAAAGTCAGCATAGGCCCTGTAGAATCAATGTAATTTTAAATGAACTTGTGCTGGCAAAATAATGACACGTTGACAGTAGACAAATAATAATAATAATAACAATAATACACATATGCATATACACATACAGTACATACATAAAACAGAGGAGCAAAGCCATATAATGAGATTAGAACTATAGATTTCTAGAGAAATCTGGCGTGAGATGATTCTAGCATAGTTTTTAAATCTACTTAATAAAGAATAATATTCATTCATAAAGAGAACAGCCTTTTAACCACTCCACTTATGGTAGTGAATTTATGGAATCAGAGAAATTCGAACTGAAGTATAATGGTATCAAAAGAAAGAAGTTTGAGATTAATCCAGTTTCTAGTGTCCATGCAAAAACTTTGTAAATATTGAGATGGAAAAACATATGCTCCTGGGATTCATCTTCTGACTTAAAAAAGGTCCATTAATCCACATCAAGTTTAACTCTTCTTTCAAGAAACATGGCTACAGGATATATCTTATTTATTATTTTGAAATGAGTCTCTTTTACTTTAGAAGACATGAGCCATTTGACAAGCCTTTGTGGTTTTATAATTTTTATTAGGATGTTTCTTGAAAGAATATCTATTATATCTTTTGTCTCATACCATCAGTGATAATCTTGTTATTACACTTGAACTCAACAGTCATTCACTTTTAACATGGGCATCGAAACAGTCAACTCTGAATATAAAATGTTAAAGGAATCACTTTGCAGACTTTCTTTAAATCTTTATAACAACTCATATCAGATCATATTTTTTCAACAAAGGATGAGAAATTTAAAACATCATGGCAATCTTTTTCATAGCAATCTTTTGTAAATATTGACTTCCTTACCAACTGTGCCCTATTATTCTGTGACCGCGGTCTTCATCCATGTGAAATTTCAAACCCTCTAAAATATTCAAGGACCGTCAAGGACGGCTGTCTTTTATGCCTGTTTTCAAAAACTTTCCAGGGCCTTGAACTTATTTTTTCAGATTCACAAACTTTCAAGGATTTCAAGGACCCGTGGGAACCCTGTAGGCCTATGATATGATATTTATGTCCAATATAGTCCGACAGGCTATGCCAAGCTACCGTAGCCAACTCCGGTAGCATCCGACACGATACAGAGTACTCCAGCACTCAAAAGCTCCAATACTGTCTATAATCTAATGTTTAGTATTAGAATATATATTTTGTACAATATCGCTTATGAAAAATTATCAATTTTTACTCACGTGTACACTGAGTCGCGTCGTAGCGGGTGTACGGTCTCACTTCCGGGTTGGCGAAAATGCCGAAAATTGCTCATATATTCCATAAAAAGTTATCGGTTTATGTTCAAAAGTATCCACAATCAGAATAAAAACGAACAAAATAATCCACGACTGCTTCAGTTTCGCCGAATAGTGCGTTCTGGGGAGCTTGGCTTAGGTTAGCAAAGGTTAGCGGTTAGCTTATGTTGCTATGCTAGCGGACCCACATTGGAAATGAAGCGCGACTTTCCGAGGGCTCAATAAAAAAATATAATTGAGCAATCATGGCAAATGAGGGCTGGTTAGCTTCAGAAGGAAGTAAACTATTGGTTAGAAGAGCTTCCAATCACTTGTAAGGCTCCGGCTTGTCTCTGTGGACTGATCAAGTTGGTGCACTTGCAGTCAACACGAGCGAGTGTGGCCAGGGTTGGCAGGTCGTGCATAAATATCCCGGCCAAAGTCAGTGTAAAATGCGCCCGTCAGAAGCCAAAAGTAGCCCAAAGTGTTAGAGTGTTAAAATTGAGACTATTTAAGTATTATATCGCCATCGATTGTTATTGTTGACTTGTAACTCCCGCGGTGGGCCAAGTGAAAAGTAGCCCAAAAACGAAAAACTTTGAAGGAGTTTCAAACAAGCCCAATTTGGAGTGAAAACCGCGAATCTGGCAACCAGGTTTAGATGGTATGTGCAGTATATAAAGAGCTGCAAATTCATATATGTCTCGAGGACGGTATGCCAAAAAGTATATTAACCTAAATATATTTTAGGAAACAGAATAGTCCTATATTACATATATTCTAGTTTTACATTAACTGTTCAAACATTATTCCATTTTTCCCTGTGCAAAAATAAGATTTCGCTACCACAATGCATTACTATTTTGCATAAACCAATCAGCTTCAAGTCGGCATATGACGCCCGCTGACGTTTCTAGGAAGTAAACAGGAAACTAACGAGCTAACTGTGAATGTCTTTGGACTGGCTTGATCAAATTTGACAATTAAGCCATCTTTTTTTAGTTATATTGTGCTGCATCTAATAAAGTATGGTTAGCAAACGCTTCCTTGTATCCATGTTAACGTTAGTGATTGTATCAATAAATTTACCTTGACAGACCAGAAGCTATTACTTACTATTGAGATGTTTGTTTTAGCTAGCTAACTATGAAGCTGCTGTGTAAGTAGCATATCATTACATTTTTATTTTTATTCATCTTCCCCCCTGCACAGTGTCAATGAAAAACAAGGTGACAGGAGAGGTCCGCGTGAGGGCAGTTTGTCATAGGTCTATGAGGAAAAGTGAAAAGCCACATGACTTGAGAGTAGGATCAATGGTTACACACACACACAAGTGTTTGTGTATATATGTATGTATGTATGTATGTACAAACATGCACTAATCAGTCATAACAATTACTGTTTTTTCGCAAGATATTTAAATATGGCAGTCTGAACTAAAGAAGCAAAAGCAGCCTTAATCCTGTGGTCTTTGCTGAATAAGACTTCCAGGGACTTCACATACAGTTGTTCCTGTTCTGGCAAAACAAAATATCCTGTTCTCACTCAACAAAATATTGGGCGCAGTGGGGGGCGCAAAATTATTCTCATCTATTAATGGGGGGCACGGCAGAAAACGTTTGGGAACCACTCCTTTAATGTATAAGTGTATAGAAGTGTATAACCACTACATCAGATTACTGCCATAATATAAGCAAAGCTGATTAAATATTGAAGGTGTGGTCATCTCCAATCACACCCTTCACTAATCACATTGACTAAATCTATAGCATCAATAAAACATGGTATTTGGTGCCCAAGCTTTTGCATGTGCCTACATATTTTATCTCTCTACCTTCAGTGAATTAAAGTGGATGTGTACAGTCAACTAATTTGGGAAACTTTACCTGACTTATTTATTTTTGCTCAATTACTGCTGTTCAATAAAATGTTAACAGATATTTTAATATATTTTTTCTCCTTAGATGGTGTTAAAACACTCGAGCCCTGTCATTTTGGTGAGCACCCATTGCTCCTGTGTGGCAGGATGTGCCCTGTGCAATCATTTGGTTGCCCTTCTTTATCAGACTGCACACTATTCTCAGCTAGATATTCCTGCTGTACCCCCAGTCCAAAGCTGCACAGACACCGAGCAGCGAGTTACCTAGCATGTCAGTTTGTATGTCACATGTATGTTCATCCATATGTAGCCACCATTAAAACAGTGCTAAATGTGTCCCTACTTTTAGGGTGTGAAGCCGGGACCCGTTGGAGAAATGGAGGTTCGAAAACCAAGGAATTCAACTGCTGACTGTGTGAGGTTATATATATATATATATATATAAAGTTATCTTTTAAACCTTATATTCAACATCTAATTAAAAAGCTTAGACTTTTGTTAGGTTTTTATTATAGAAATAAATCTTGTTTTTCTTTTATTGTAAAAAAGAAGTTAGTTGAAGCAACGTTCATGCCTGTATTAGATTATGGAGATATTTTGTATATGAATGCTCCTGTGCACTGTTTGAGCATACTGGACAGTGTGTATCATAGTGCTTTGCGATTTATAACAAACTGTCGACCTCTTACTCATCATTGTTTGTTATACACAAAAGTGAATTGGACTTTGTTGCAGGCACGACGTTTTGCACATTGGTATGTTTTTATTTACAAAGCACTAATTGGGAATTTGCCTAATTATTTATGTTGTCTTCTGAATAGAAGGCAAAGTCTGCTCAGTCTTCGTTCGAGTGAGTTTTTGCAACTTGCTGTTCCTAGAGCTCGAACAGAGCTAGGAAAGACTGCTTTTAGTTTTGCTGCTCCATACACATGGAACCGGTTACAGGCTGATATAAAAATCAAGGACCTTGTTTCTTTGAACAGATTTAAGACTCTGATAAAATCAGTCAGGTCCAGATCATCTGTGTGTGCGTGTTTTAATAAATTTTATGTGAGATTTTGAATGTATCTTGAATGTTGTAATTTGTGCTGCTGCTCGGTCTCTCTTGGCCAGGTCTCTCTTGTAAAAGGGATCTTGTATCTCAAGGGACTAACCTGGTTAAATAAAGGCAAATAAAAAAATAAAAAAATATTACCTTTGATCCATGTGATGTGTAATGAAGTTTAGATTATATTGTGGCAGTAATTTGATTTAATGGTTATACACGTTTTTGCTTTTAATATTTTTCAGAAGTTCACATTATAAAGCGTTTGGATGGAGAAATGCCCAATGTTGCCATGCTAAGAGTGTCAGAGGTCTATAAGAAGTTTTAGTCCTGTAATTGCCCCTCTGGTTACAACAATGGGCATGTGAACTGCAGTCCCATTAGTTGAATGTGCTTTTGGGCCTGTAGAGGCAGGGAGTGTGGTTTCATTCCATCATAAGCCAGCAGCAGTGAGAGAAATTGTGAACATCCCAGGTGCCCCCACTCAAGCACCCCTTGCTATCCAAAACTATAGGCTGGGACGATGAGAATGTGCGTATGTTTTGTGAGAAGAGGAAGAAGTGCATGTTAAGTCCCTGGAAGTGTGATTGAGCATGGGCCAGAGGATTGAAGCTGCAACACAGGAGCAGAGTTGATGTGAAGAATGGCATGGTCTGAGAAAGATGAGAGTAACATGTACAGCAGGCATGTGAAACATAGGGCCCGCGGGCCGGACAAGGCCCGTTGGATTATTTAATATGGCCCGGCATAAATTTCTGAGTATGTCAAAAAATGAAGCAAGTCTCTAGCTCATTTCTATCAAAAGTTGTGATTTAAAAAAAAATGAATACAAATCAAATGCTCTCTCTGGTCACTAGAGGGCAGTAAATGACAGCATGCAGCACTGACACGAGTTAAAGCTTCAGTCAAAGGATGCAATTCCGCTATGAAGCGATTCTGCTATGAAGGATAAATTTGGGTCCGTGGAATTGAATACGATTTATCAATATGTCGTGCCAGGTTACCCCAAATTAACAGCCTAAGTTCTATCCATGTTTGGGACTACTTATCTTTGTGAACAGGTGTTCTCTGTAATGAACAATAATAAAACAAAGCAGCGCTCAAGGTTAACAAATAAACACTTGAATGACATTGTTAAATGTGCTGCTACTCAGGATTTGACACCTAATATCGATGCACTTGTGAAGGCAAAAAGATGCCAAGTTACAGGAGCCAGCAGCAGCAAGTAGACTGCAGGAATGCAGTGAGAGAGAGAGAGAAAAAAAGTGTGATGACACGAAATTTGTTTGCACTCATGAATACAGATCATTAAAAATAAGATTCATCTGGTTTCATATTAAAGATAATTAATATTGTGCAGTATGTTCTCAGCTTCAGTAGGCCCAGCCTAGTAGTTTGATCTGATGTAGTCTAATTTTATTACCCATGCACTGCTATAACTTTTATTTGTATTTCTTTTTTTTATTTATTTCAAAGCAGTATGACTATTAAGGCGAAAATATTTTTTTCATAGCTCCCACTATGAAAATAGATTGTTAATGTGGTGAGTTGCTTCAGGTATAAAACTGCATTTACTCAACTGTTAAAATAAACCAGTTGTTAACACATTCACCGTCAAACGGTTTTTTTTTCCATTGTTTTAATGTGTTGTGCTTAGAAAAGATCCCTTTTCATCCATGATTATAATATGTAGGGTAGGCTAAAAATGTAGGCTGAATGATAAAGCATAGTACTGAAAAATAAAGCTAAATATTTGGAGTTGATTTGTAGTTACTGATCCGACTCACCTGAGAACAGAAGGTCTGGATCCGGCCCCACAGCCAAACTGAGTTTGACATGCCTGATCTACACGTTTCCATGAGGCAAACCATGTTCGAGGACATACTTCTGCAGAGAATTTGGCAGAGAGAATCTACAGGGGAACTGTCCAGACCAAGGACATGAGGGGAGGAATTCATATGGAGCCAGTTGCAGTTCAAGAGTACTGCATTCTGAAAAATGTGAATTATTCACCATGTGGGTTTGTCATTCACCCTGATGCTACATGGCTGGGTTGTTCCCCTGATGGAGTAATCTTCGATCCCTCTGAGAATCCACCATTTGGACTCTTAGAAGTCAAATGCCCCAACATTCAGAGTTATGTGGACTGCCCCTATCTGAAAATGTCAAGCGGTGCTTTGAAACTTCTAAACAGTGTTTCTGAGCATAACTTGGGGCAAAAGTGCAACTTTTGAAGAATGAACTGAAAACTCATATTTTGTTTCAAAACAGTGTTTGGATGTGATAACAAGCTGTTTTATCATGTTTGTAATGTTACACATGCATTTCCAAACAAGTAGTAAGTCTTGCATTAAGGCGTTCAAAACAGCGTTTGCTGGTGCTGTAAGCGCTCTAAACAGTGTTTCTGAGCATAACTTGGGGCAAAAGTGCAACTTTTGAAGAATGAACTGAAAACTCACATTTTGTTTCAAAACAGTGTTTGGATGTGATAACAAGCTGTTTTATAATGTTTGTAATGTTACACATGCATTTCCAAACAAGTAGTAAGTCTTGCATTAAGGCGTTCAAAACAGCGTTTGCTGGCGCTGTAAGTGCTCTAAACAGTGTTTCTGAGCATAACTTGGGGCAAAAGTGCAACTTTTGAAGAATGAACTGAAAACTCATATTTTGTTTCAAAACAGTGTTTGGATGTGATAACAAGCTGTTTTATCATGTTTGTAATGTTACACATGCATTTCCAAACAAGTAGTAAGTCTTGCATTAAGGCGTTCAAAACAGCGTTTGCTGGCGCTGTTAGCGCTCTAAACAGTGTTTCTGAGCATAACTTGTGGCAAAAGTGCAACTTTTGAAGAATGAAAAGAAAACTCATATTTTGTTCCAAAACAGTGTTTGGATGTGATAACAAGCTGTTTTATCATGTTTGTAATGTTACACATGCATTTCCAAACAAGTAGTAAGTCTTGCATTTAGGCGTTCAAAACAGCGTTTGCTGGCTCTGTAAACGCTCTAAACAGTGTTTCTGAGCATAACTTGGAGCAAAAGTGCAACTTTTGAAGAATGAACTGAAAACTCATATTTTGTTCCAAAACAGTGTTTGGATGTGATAGCAAGCTGTTTTATCATGTTTGTAATGTTACACATGCATTTCCAAACAAGTAGTAAGTCTTGTATTAAGGCGTTCAAAACAGCGTTTGCTGGCGCTGTAAGCGCTCTAAACAGTGTTTCTGAGCATAACTTGTGGCAAAAGTGCAACTTTTGAAGAATGAAAAGAAAACTCATATTTTGTTCCAAAACAGTGTTTGGATGTGATAACAAGCTGTTTTATCATGTTTGTAATGTTACACATGCATTTCCAAACAAGTAGTAAGTCTTGCATTTAGGTGTTCAAAACAGCGTTTGCTGGCTCTGTAAACGCTCTAAACAGTGTTTCTGAGCATAACTTGGGGCAAAAGTGCAACTTTTGAAGAATGAACTGAAAACTCATATTTTGTTTCAAAACAGTGTTTGGATGTGATAACAAGCTGATTTCATCATGTTTGTGATATTACACATGCATTTCCAAACAAGTAGTAAGTCTTGCATTAAGGCGTTCAAAACCGCTTTTGATGGCGCTGTAAGCGCTCTAAACAGTGTTTCTGAGCATAACTTGGGGCAAAAGTGCAACTTTTGAAGAATGAACTGAAAACTCATATTTTGTTTCAAAACAGTGTTTGGATGTGATAACAAGCTGTTTTATCATGTTTGTAATGTTACACATGCATTTCCAAACAAGTAGTAAGTCTTGCATTTAGGCGTTCAAAACAGCGTTTGCTGGCTCTGTAAACGCTCTAAACAGTGTTTCTGAGCATAACTTGGAGCAAAAGTGCAACTTTTGAAGAATGAAAAGAAAACTCATATTTTGTTCCAAAACAGTGTTTGGATGTGATAACAAGCTGTTTTATCATGTTTGTAATGTTACACATGCATTTCCAAACAAATAGTAAGTCTTGTATTAAGGCGTTCAAAACAGCGTTTGCTGGCGCTGTTAGCGCTCTAAACAGTGTTTCTGAGCATAACTTGTGGCAAAAGTGCAACTTTTGAAGAATGAAAAGAAAACTCATATTTTGTTCCAAAACAGTGTTTGGATGTGATAACAAGCTGTTTTATCATGTTTGTAATGTTACACATGCATTTCCAAACAAGTAGTAAGTCTTGCATTTAGGCGTTCAAAACAGCGTTTGCTGGCTCTGTAAACGCTCTAAACAGTGTTTCTGAGCATAACTTGGAGCAAAAGTGCAACTTTTGAAGAATGAACTGAAAACTCATATTTTGTTCTAAAACAGTGTTTGGATGTGATAACAAGCTGTTTTATCATGTTTGTAATGTTACACATGCATTTCCAAACAAGTAGTAAGTCTTGTATTAAGGTGTTCCAAACAGCGTTTGCTGGCGCTGTAAGCGCTCTAAACAGTGTTTCTGAGCATAACTTGTGGCAAAAGTGCAACTTTTGAAGAATGAAAAGAAAACTCATATTTTGAATGAAAACAGTGTTTGGGTGTGATAACAAGCTGTTTTATCATGTTTGTAATGTTACACATGCATTTCCAAACAAGTAGTAAGTCTTGCATTTAGGCGTTCAAAACAGCGTTTGCTGGCTCTGTAAACGCTCTAAACAGTGTTTCTGAGCATAACTTGGAGCAAAAGTGCAACTTTTGAAGAATGAACTGAAAACTCATATTTTGTTCCAAAACAGTGTTTGGATGTGATAGCAAGCTGTTTTATCATGTTTGTAATGTTACACATGCATTTCCAAACAAGTAGTAAGTCTTGTATTAAGGCGTTCAAAACCGCGTTTGCTGGCGCTGTAAGCGCTCTAAACAGTGTTTCTGAGCATAACTTGGGGCAAAAGTGCAACTTTTGAAGAATGAACTGAAAACTCACATTTTGTTTCAAAACAGTGTTTGGATGTGATAACAAGCTGTTTTATAATGTTTGTAATGTTACACATGCATTTCCAAACAAGTAGTAAGTCTTGCATTAAGGCGTTCAAAACAGCGTTTGCTGGCGCTGTAAGTGCTCTAAACAGTGTTTCTGAGCATAACTTGGGGCAAAAGTGCAACTTTTGAAGAATGAACTGAAAACTCATATTTTGTTTCAAAACAGTGTTTGGATGTGATAACAAGCTGTTTTATCATGTTTGTAATGTTACACATGCATTTCCAAACAAGTAGTAAGTCTTGCATTTAGGCGTTCAAAACAGCGTTTGCTGGCTCTGTAAACGCT
The DNA here is from genome assembly GCF_052324685.1 of Brachyhypopomus gauderio. Lineage (NCBI taxonomy): Eukaryota > Metazoa > Chordata > Actinopteri > Gymnotiformes > Hypopomidae > Brachyhypopomus > Brachyhypopomus gauderio. Next base: position 11,917 of record NW_027507065.1, on the reverse strand, counting down.
CTAAACAGTGTTTCTGAGCATAACTTGGAGCAAAAGTGCAACTTTTGAAGAATGAACTGAAAACTCATATTTTGTTCCAAAACAGTGTTTGGATGTGATAGCAAGCTGTTTTATCATGTTTGTAATGTTACACATGCATTTCCAAACAAGTAGTAAGTCTTGTATTAAGGCGTTCAAAACAGCGTTTGCTGGCGCTGTAAGCGCTCTAAACAGTGTTTCTGAGCATAACTTGTGGCAAAAGTGCAACTTTTGAAGAATGAAAAGAAAACTCATATTTTGTTCCAAAACAGTGTTTGGATGTGATAACAAGCTGTTTTATCATGTTTGTAATGTTACACATGCATTTCCAAACAAGTAGTAAGTCTTGCATTTAGGTGTTCAAAACAGCGTTTGCTGGCTCTGTAAACGCTCTAAACAGTGTTTCTGAGCATAACTTGGGGCAAAAGTGCAACTTTTGAAGAATGAACTGAAAACTCATATTTTGTTTCAAAACAGTGTTTGGATGTGATAACAAGCTGATTTCATCATGTTTGTGATATTACACATGCATTTCCAAACAAGTAGTAAGTCTTGCATTAAGGCGTTCAAAACCGCTTTTGATGGCGCTGTAAGCGCTCTAAACAGTGTTTCTGAGCATAACTTGGGGCAAAAGTGCAACTTTTGAAGAATGAACTGAAAACTCATATTTTGTTTCAAAACAGTGTTTGGATGTGATAACAAGCTGTTTTATCATGTTTGTAATGTTACACATGCATTTCCAAACAAGTAGTAAGTCTTGCATTTAGGCGTTCAAAACAGCGTTTGCTGGCTCTGTAAACGCTCTAAACAGTGTTTCTGAGCATAACTTGGAGCAAAAGTGCAACTTTTGAAGAATGAAAAGAAAACTCATATTTTGTTCCAAAACAGTGTTTGGATGTGATAACAAGCTGTTTTATCATGTTTGTAATGTTACACATGCATTTCCAAACAAATAGTAAGTCTTGTATTAAGGCGTTCAAAACAGCGTTTGCTGGCGCTGTTAGCGCTCTAAACAGTGTTTCTGAGCATAACTTGTGGCAAAAGTGCAACTTTTGAAGAATGAAAAGAAAACTCATATTTTGTTCCAAAACAGTGTTTGGATGTGATAACAAGCTGTTTTATCATGTTTGTAATGTTACACATGCATTTCCAAACAAGTAGTAAGTCTTGCATTTAGGCGTTCAAAACAGCGTTTGCTGGCTCTGTAAACGCTCTAAACAGTGTTTCTGAGCATAACTTGGAGCAAAAGTGCAACTTTTGAAGAATGAACTGAAAACTCATATTTTGTTCTAAAACAGTGTTTGGATGTGATAACAAGCTGTTTTATCATGTTTGTAATGTTACACATGCATTTCCAAACAAGTAGTAAGTCTTGTATTAAGGTGTTCCAAACAGCGTTTGCTGGCGCTGTAAGCGCTCTAAACAGTGTTTCTGAGCATAACTTGTGGCAAAAGTGCAACTTTTGAAGAATGAAAAGAAAACTCATATTTTGAATGAAAACAGTGTTTGGATGTGATAACAAGCTGTTTTATCATGTTTGTAATGTTACACATGCATTTCCAAACAAATAGTAAGTCTTGTATTAAGGCGTTCAAAACAGCGTTTGCTGGCGCTGTTAGCGCTCTAAACAGTGTTTCTGAGCATAACTTGTGGCAAAAGTGCAACTTTTGAAGAATGAAAAGAAAACTCATATTTTGTTCCAAAACAGTGTTTGGATGTGATAACAAGCTGTTTTATCATGTTTGTAATGTTACACATGCATTTCCAAACAAGTAGTAAGTCTTGCATTTAGGCGTTCAAAACAGCGTTTGCTGGCTCTGTAAACGCTCTAAACAGTGTTTCTGAGCATAACTTGGAGCAAAAGTGCAACTTTTGAAGAATGAACTGAAAACTCATATTTTGTTCTAAAACAGTGTTTGGATGTGATAACAAGCTGTTTTATCATGTTTGTAATGTTACACATGCATTTCCAAACAAGTAGTAAGTCTTGCATTTAGGCGTTCAAAACAGCGTTTGCTGGCTCTGTAAACGCTCTAAACAGTGTTTCTGAGCATAACTTGGAGCAAAAGTGCAACTTTTGAAGAATGAACTGAAAACTCATATTTTGTTCCAAAACAGTGTTTGGATGTGATAGCAAGCTGTTTTATCATGTTTGTAATGTTACACATGCATTTCCAAACAAGTAGTAAGTCTTGTATTAAGGCGTTCAAAACCGCGTTTGCTGGCGCTGTAAGCGCTCTAAACAGTGTTTCTGAGCATAACTTGGAGCAAAAGTGCAACTTTTGAAGAATGAACTGAAAACTCATATTTTGTTCCAAAACAGTGTTTGGACGTGATAACAAGCTGTTTTATCATGTTTGTAATGTTACACATGCATTTCCAAACAAGTAGTAAGTCTTGTATTAAGGCGTTCAAAACAGCGTTTGCTGGCTCTGTAAACGCTCTAAACAGTGTTTCTGAGCATAACTTGGGGCAAAAGTGCAACTTTTGAAGAATGAACTGACAACTCATATTTTGTTCCAAAACAGTGTTTGGATGTGATAACAAGCTGTTTTATCATGTTTGTAATGTTACACATGCATTTCCAAACAAATAGTAAGTCTTGTATTAAGGCGTTCAAAACAGCGTTTGCTGGCGCTGTTAGCGCTCTAAACAGTGTTTCTGAGCATAACTTGTGGCAAAAGTGCAACTTTTGAAGAATGAAAAGAAAACTCATATTTTGTTCCAAAACAGTGTTTGGATGTGATAACAAGCTGTTTTATCATGTTTGTAATGTTACACATGCATTTCCAAACAAGTAGTAAGTCTTGCATTTAGGCGTTCAAAACAGCGTTTGCTGGCTCTGTAAACGCTCTAAACAGTGTTTCTGAGCATAACTTGGAGCAAAAGTGCAACTTTTGAAGAATGAACTGAAAACTCATATTTTGTTCTAAAACAGTGTTTGGATGTGATAACAAGCTGTTTTATCATGTTTGTAATGTTACACATGCATTTCCAAACAAGTAGTAAGTCTTGTATTAAGGTGTTCCAAACAGCGTTTGCTGGCGCTGTAAGCGCTCTAAACAGTGTTTCTGAGCATAACTTGTGGCAAAAGTGCAACTTTTGAAGAATGAAAAGAAAACTCATATTTTGAATGAAAACAGTGTTTGGGTGTGATAACAAGCTGTTTTATCATGTTTGTAATGTTACACATGCATTTCCAAACAAGTAGTAAGTCTTGCATTTAGGCGTTCAAAACAGCGTTTGCTGGCTCTGTAAACGCTCTAAACAGTGTTTCTGAGCATAACTTGGAGCAAAAGTGCAACTTTTGAAGAATGAACTGAAAACTCATATTTTGTTCCAAAACAGTGTTTGGATGTGATAGCAAGCTGTTTTATCATGTTTGTAATGTTACACATGCATTTCCAAACAAGTAGTAAGTCTTGTATTAAGGCGTTCAAAACCGCGTTTGCTGGCGCTGTAAGCGCTCTAAACAGTGTTTCTGAGCATAACTTGGAGCAAAAGTGCAACTTTTGAAGAATGAACTGAAAACTCATATTTTGTTCCAAAACAGTGTTTGGACGTGATAACAAGCTGTTTTATCATGTTTGTAATGTTACACATGCATTTCCAAACAAGTAGTAAGTCTTGTATTAAGGCGTTCAAAACAGCGTTTGCTGGCTCTGTAAACGCTCTAAACAGTGTTTCTGAGCATAACTTGGGGCAAAAGTGCAACTTTTGAAGAATGAACTGACAACTCATATTTTGTTCCAAAACAGTGTTTGGATGTGATAACAAGCTGTTTTATCATGTTTGTAATGTTACACATGCATTTCCAAACAAGTAGTAAGTCTTGCATTTAGGCGTTCAAAACAGCGTTTGCTGGCTCTGTAAACGCTCTAAACAGTGTTTCTGAGCATAACTTGGAGCAAAAGTGCAACTTTTGAAGAATGAACTGAAAACTCATATTTTGTTCCAAAACAGTGTTTGGACGTGATAACAAGCTGTTTTATCATGTTTGTAATGTTACACATGCATTTCCAAACAAGTAGTAAGTCTTGCATTTAGGCGTTCAAAACAGCGTTTGCTGGCGCTGTAAGCGCTCTAAACAGTGTTTCTGAGCATAACTTGTGGCAAAAGTGCAACTTTTGAAGAATGAAAAGAAAACTCATATTTTGTTCCAAAACAGTGTTTGGATGTGATAACAAGCTGTTTTATCATGTTTGTAATGTTACACATGCATTTCCAAACAAGTAGTAAGTCTTGTATTAAGGCATTCAAAACAGCGTTTGCTGGCGCTGTTAGCGCTCTAAACACTGTTTCTGAGCATAACTTGTGGCAAAAGTGCAACTTTTGAAGAATGAAAAGAAAACTCATATTTTGTTCCAAAACAGTGTTTGGATGTGATAACAAGCTGTTTTATCATGTTTGTAATGTTACACATGCATTTCCAAACAAGTAGTAAGTCTTGTATTAAGGCGTTCAAAACAGCGTTTGCTGGCGCTGTAAGCGCTCTAAACAGTGTTTCTGAGCATAACTTGTGGCAAAAGTGCAACTTTTGAAGAATGAACTGAAAACTCATATTTTGTTCCAAAACAGTGTTTGGATGTGATAACAAGCTGTTTTATCATGTTTGTAATGTTACACATCCATTTCCATACAAGTAGTAAGTCTTGTATTAAGGCGTTCAAAACAGCGTTTGCTGGCGCTGTAAGCGCTCTAAACAGTGTTTCTGAGCATAACTTGGAGCAAAAGTGCAACTTTTGAAGAATGAACTGAAAACTCATATTTTGTTCCAAAACAGTGTTTGGATGTGATAACAAGCTGTTTTATCATGTTTGTAATGTTACACATGCATTTCCTAACAAGTAGTAAGGCTTGCATTAAGGCGTTCAAAACAGCGTTTTCTGGCGTTGTAAGAGCTCTAAACAGTGTTTCTGAGCATAACTTGTGGCAAAAGTGCAACTTTCGAAGAATGAACTGAAAACTCATATTTTGTTCCAAAACAGTGTTTGGATGTGATAACAAGCTGTTTTATCATGTTTGTAATGTTACACATGCATTTCCAAACAAGTAGTAAGTCTTGTATTAAGGCGTTCAAAACAGCGTTTGCTGGCGCTGTAAGCGCTCTAAACAGTGTTTCTGAGCATAACTTGTGGCAAAAGTGCAACTTTTGAAGAATGAACTGAAAACTCATATTTTGTTCCAAAACAGTGTTTGGATGTGATAACAAGCTGTTTTATCATGTTTGTAATGTTACACATGCATTTCCAAACAAGTAGTAAGTCTTGTATTAAGGCGTTCAAAACAGCGTTTGCTGGCGCTGTAAGCGCTCTAAACAGTGTTTCTGAGCATAACTTGTGGCAAAAGTGCAACTTTTGAAGAATGAACTGAAAACTCATATTTTGTTCCAAAACAGTGTTTGGATGTGATAACAAGCTGTTTTATCATGTTTGTAATGTTACACATCCATTTCCATACAAGTAGTAAGTCTTGTATTAAGGCGTTCAAAACAGCGTTTGCTGGCGCTGTAAGCGCTCTAAACAGTGTTTCTGAGCATAACTTGTGGAAAAGTGCAACTTTTGAAGAATGAACTGAAAACTCATATTTTGTTCCAAAACAGTGTTTGGATGTGATAACAAGCTGTTTTATCATGTTTGTAATGTTACACATGCATTTCCATACAAGTAGTAAGTCTTGTATTAAGGCGTTCAAAACAGCGTTTGCTGGCGCTGTAAGCGCTCTAAACAGTGTTTCTGAGCATAACTTGTGGAAAAGTGCAACTTTTGAAGAATGAACTGAAAACTCATATTTTGTTCCAAAACAGTGTTTGGATGTGATAACAAGCTGTTTTATCATGTTTGTAATGTTACACATGCATTTCCTAACAAGTAGTAAGGCTTGCATTAAGGCGTTCAAAACAGCGTTTTCTGGCGTTGTAAGAGCTCTAAACAGTGTTTCTGAGCATAACTTGGGGCAAAAGTGCAACTTTTCAAGAATTAAAAGAAAACTCATATTTTGAATGAAAACAGTGTTTGGATGTGATAACAAGCTGTTTTATCATGTTTGTAATGTTACACATCCATTTCCATACAAGTAGTAAGTCTTGTATTAAGGCGTTCAAAACAGCGTTTGCTGGCGCTGTAAGCGCTCTAAACAGTGTTTCTGAGCATAACTTGTGGCAAAAGTGCAACTTTTGAAGAATGAACTGAAAACTCATATTTTGTTCCAAAACAGTGTTTGGATGTGATAACAAGCTGTTTTATCATGTTTGTAATGTTACACATCCATTTCCATACAAGTAGTAAGTCTTGTATTAAGGCGTTCAAAACAGCGTTTGCTGGCGCTGTAAGCGCTCTAAACAGTGTTTCTGAGCATAACTTGGAGCAAAAGTGCAACTTTTGAAGAATGAACTGAAAACTCATATTTTGTTCCAAAACAGTGTTTGGATGTGATAACAAGCTGTTTTATCATGTTTGTAATGTTACACATGCATTTCCTAACAAGTAGTAAGGCTTGCATTAAGGCGTTCAAAACAGCGTTTTCTGGCGTTGTAAGAGCTCTAAACAATGTTTCTGAGCATAACTTGTGGCAAAAGTGCAACTTTCGAAGAATGAACTGAAAACTCATATTTTGTTCCAAAACAGTGTTTGGATGTGATAACAAGCTGTTTTATCATGTTTGTAATGTTACACATGCATTTCCAAACAAGTAGTAAGTCTTGTATTAAGGCGTTCAAAACAGCGTTTGCTGGCGCTGTAAGCGCTCTAAACAGTGTTTCTGAGCATAACTTGTGGCAAAAGTGCAACTTTTGAAGAATGAACTGAAAACTCATATTTTGTTCCAAAACAGTGTTTGGATGTGATAACAAGCTGTTTTATCATGTTTGTAATGTTACACATCCATTTCCATACAAGTAGTAAGTCTTGTATTAAGGCGTTCAAAACAGCGTTTGCTGGCGCTGTAAGCGCTCTAAACAGTGTTTCTGAGCATATCTTGGAGCAAAAGTGCAACTTTTGAAGAATGAACTGAAAACTCATATTTTGTTCCAAAACAGTGTTTGGATGTGATAACAAGCTGTTTTATCATGTTTGTAATGTTACACATCCATTTCCATACAAGTAGTAAGTCTTGTATTAAGTCGTTCAAAACAGCGTTTGCTGGCGCTGTAAGCGCTCTAAACAGTGTTTCTGAGCATAACTTGTGGCAAAAGTGCAACTTTTGAAGAATGAACTGAAAACTCATATTTTGTTTCAAAACAGTGTTTGGATGTGATAACAAGCTGTTTTATCATGTTTGTAATGTTACACATCCATTTCCATACAAGTAGTAAGTCTTGTATTAAGGCGTTCAAAACAGCGTTTGCTGGCGCTGTAAGCGCTCTAAACAGTGTTTCTGAGCATAACTTGGGGCAAAAGTGCAACTTTTCAAGAATGAAAAGAAAACTCATATTTTGAATGAAAACAGTGTTTGGATGTGATAACAAGCTGTTTTATCATGTTTGTAATGTTACACATCCATTTCCATACAAGTAGTAAGTCTTGTATTAAGGCGTTCAAAACAGCGTTTGCTGGCGCTGTAAGCGCTCTAAACATTGTTTCTGAGCTTAACTTGTGGCAAAAGTGCAACTTTTGAAGAATGAACTGAAAACTCATATTTTGTTCCAAAACAGTGTTTGGATGTGATAACAAGCTGTTTTATCATGTTTGTAATGTTACACATCCATTTCCATACAAGTAGTAAGTCTTGTATTAAGGCGTTCAAAACAGCGTTTGCTGGCGCTGTAAGCGCTCTAAACAGTGTTTCTGAGCATAACTTGGAGCAAAAGTGCAACTTTTGAAGAATGAACTGAAAACTCATATTTTGTTCCAAAACAGTGTTTGGATGTGATAACAAGCTGTTTTATCATGTTTGTAATGTTACACATGCATTTCCATACAAGTAGTAAGTCTTGTATTAAGGCGTTCAAAACAGCGTTTGCTGGCGCTGTAAGCGCTCTAAACAGTGTTTCTGAGCATAACTTGTGGCAAAAGTGCAACTTTTGAAGAATGAACTGAAAACTCATATTTTGTTCCAAAACAGTGTTTGGATGTGATAACAAGCTGTTTTATCATGTTTGTAATGTTACACATGCATTTCCAAACAAGTAGTAAGGCTTGCATTAAGGCGTTCAAAACAGCGTTTGCTGGCGTTGTAAGAGCTCTAAACAGTGTTTCTGAGCATAACTTGGGGCAAAAGTGCAACTTTTCAAGAATGAAAAGAAAACTCATATTTTGAATGAAAACAGTGTTTGGATGTGATAACAAGCTGTTTTATCATGTTTGTAATGTTACACATCCATTTCCATACAAGTAGTAAGTCTTGTATTAAGGCGTTCAAAACAGCGTTTGCTGGCGCTGTAAGCGCTCTAAACAGTGTTTCTGAGCATAACTTGGAGCAAAAGTGCAACTTTTGAAGAATGAACTGAAAACTCATATTTTGTTCCAAAACAGTGTTTGGATGTGATAACAAGCTGTTTTATCATGTTTGTAATGTTACACATGCATTTCCATACAAGTAGTAAGTCTTGTATTAAGGCGTTCAAAACAGCGTTTGCTGGCGCTGTAAGCGCTCTAAACAGTGTTTCTGAGCATAACTTGTGGCAAAAGTGCAACTTTTGAAGAATGAACTGAAAACTCATATTCTGTTCCAAAACAGTGTTTGGATGTGATAACAAGCTGTTTTATCATGTTTGTAATGTTACACATGCATTTCCAAACAAGTAGTAAGTCTTGTATTAAGGCGTTCAAAACAGCGTTTGCTGGCGCTGTAAGTGCTCTAAACAGTGTTTCTGAGCATAACTTGTGGAAAAGTGCAACTTTTGAAGAATGAACTGAAAACTCATATTTTGTTCCAAAACAGTGTTTGGATGTGATAACAAGCTGTTTTATCATGTTTGTAATGTTACACATGCATTTCCTAACAAGTAGTAAGGCTTGCATTAAGGCGTTCAAAACAGCGTTTTCTGGCGTTGTAAGAGCTCTAAACAGTGTTTCTGAGCATAACTTGGGGCAAAAGTGCAACTTTTCAAGAATTAAAAGAAAACTCATATTTTGAATGAAAACAGTGTTTGGATGTGATAACAAGCTGTTTTATCATGTTTGTAATGTTACACATCCATTTCCATACAAGTAGTAAGTCTTGTATTAAGGCGTTCAAAACAGCGTTTGCTGGCGCTGTAAGCGCTCTAAACAGTGTTTCTGAGCATAACTTGTGGCAAAAGTGCAACTTTTGAAGAATGAACTGAAAACTCATATTTTGTTCCAAAACAGTGTTTGGATGTGATAACAAGCTGTTTTATCATGTTTGTAATGTTACACATCCATTTCCATACAAGTAGTAAGTCTTGTATTAAGGCGTTCAAAACAGCGTTTGCTGGCGCTGTAAGCGCTCTAAACAGTGTTTCTGAGCATAACTTGGAGCAAAAGTGCAACTTTTGAAGAATGAACTGAAAACTCATATTTTGTTCCAAAACAGTGTTTGGATGTGATAACAAGCTGTTTTATCATGTTTGTAATGTTACACATCCATTTCCATACAAGTAGTAAGTCTTGTATTAAGGCGTTCAAAACAGCGTTTGCTGGCGCTGTAAGCGCTCTAAACAGTGTTTCTGAGCATAACTTGGGGCAAAAGTGCAACTTTTCAAGAATGAAAAGAAAACTCATATTTTGAATGAAAACAGTGTTTGGATGTGATAACAAGCTGTTTTATCATGTTTGTAATGTTACACATCCATTTCCATACAAGTAGTAAGTCTTGTATTAAGGCGTTCAAAACAGCGTTTGCTGGCGCTGTAAGCGCTCTAAACATTGTTTCTGAGCTTAACTTGTGGCAAAAGTGCAACTTTTGAAGAATGAACTGAAAACTCATATTTTGTTCCAAAACAGTGTTTGGATGTGATAACAAGCTGTTTTATCATGTTTGTAATGTTACACATCCATTTCCATACAAGTAGTAAGTCTTGTATTAAGGCGTTCAAAACAGCGTTTGCTGGCGCTGTAAGCGCTCTAAACAGTGTTTCTGAGCATAACTTGGAGCAAAAGTGCAACTTTTGAAGAATGAACTGAAAACTCATATTTTGTTCCAAAACAGTGTTTGGATGTGATAACAAGCTGTTTTATCATGTTTGTAATGTTACACATGCATTTCCATACAAGTAGTAAGTCTTGTATTAAGGCGTTCAAAACAGCGTTTGCTGGCGCTGTAAGCGCTCTAAACAGTGTTTCTGAGCATAACTTGTGGCAAAAGTGCAACTTTTGAAGAATGAACTGAAAACTCATATTTTGTTCCAAAACAGTGTTTGGATGTGATAACAAGCTGTTTTATCATGTTTGTAATGTTACACATGCATTTCCAAACAAGTAGTAAGGCTTGCATTAAGGCGTTCAAAACAGCGTTTGCTGGCGTTGTAAGAGCTCTAAACAGTGTTTCTGAGCATAACTTGGGGCAAAAGTGCAACTTTTCAAGAATGAAAAGAAACTCATATTTTGAATGAAAACAGTGTTTGGATGTGATAACAAGCTGTTTTATCATGTTTGTAATGTTACACATCCATTTCCATACAAGTAGTAAGTCTTGTATTAAGGCGTTCAAAACAGCGTTTGCTGGCGCTGTAAGCGCTCTAAACAGTGTTTCTGAGCATAACTTGGAGCAAAAGTGCAACTTTTGAAGAATGAACTGAAAACTCATATTTTGTTCCAAAACAGTGTTTGGATGTGATAACAAGCTGTTTTATCATGTTTGTAATGTTACACATGCATTTCCATACAAGTAGTAAGTCTTGTATTAAGGCGTTCAAAACAGCGTTTGCTGGCGCTGTAAGCGCTCTAAACAGTGTTTCTGAGCATAACTTGTGGCAAAAGTGCAACTTTTGAAGAATGAACTGAAAACTCATATTCTGTTCCAAAACAGTGTTTGGATGTGATAACAAGCTGTTTTATCATGTTTGTAATGTTACACATGCATTTCCAAACAAGTAGTAAGTCTTGTATTAAGGCGTTCAAAACAGCGTTTGCTGGCGCTGTAAGCGCTCTAAACAGTGTTTCTGAGCATAACTTGTGGAAAAGTGCAACTTTTGAAGAATGAACTGAAAACTCATATTTTGTTCCAAAACAGTGTTTGGATGTGATAACAAGCTGTTTTATCATGTTTGTAATGTTACACATGCATTTCCTAACAAGTAGTAAGGCTTGCATTAAGGCGTTCAAAACAGCGTTTTCTGGCGTTGTAAGAGCTCTAAACAGTGTTTCTGAGCATAACTTGGGGCAAAAGTGCAACTTTTCAAGAATTAAAAGAAAACTCATATTTTGAATGAAAACAGTGTTTGGATGTGATAACAAGCTGTTTTATCATGTTTGTAATGTTACACATCCATTTCCATACAAGTAGTAAGTCTTGTATTAAGGCGTTCAAAACAGCGTTTGCTGGCGCTGTAAGCGCTCTAAACAGTGTTTCTGAGCATAACTTGTGGCAAAAGTGCAACTTTTGAAGAATGAACTGAAAACTCATATTTTGTTCCAAAACAGTGTTTGGATGTGATAACAAGCTGTTTTATCATGTTTGTAATGTTACACATCCATTTCCATACAAGTAGTAAGTCTTGTATTAAGGCGTTCAAAACAGCGTTTGCTGGCGCTGTAAGCGCTCTAAACAGTGTTTCTGAGCATAACTTGGAGCAAAAGTGCAACTTTTGAAGAATGAACTGAAAACTCATATTTTGTTCCAAAACATTCCAAAACAGTGTTTGGATGTGATAACAAGCTGTTTTATCATGTTTGTAATGTTACACATGCATTTCCTAACAAGTAGTAAGGCTTGCATTAAGGCGTTCAAAACAGCGTTTTCTGGCGTTGTAAGAGCTCTAAACAGTGTTTCTGAGCAT